>NW_026707987.1:0-16812 GCF_902713425.1 Acipenser ruthenus
TGTTCAGGGTTGGTCCTGAAAAGCATAGGCGGGGTGAATAGGCCTGAGGGAGAGACTAAGCGTTGGCTTGTTTTGTTTTTATTTGGTCAGCACGGGGGTGGAATACACAATAACGTTTTCTTTTCTGTTTTATCCCTTTTTATGTCCGGGGATATTGTGAAGAGGACTAAGGGGTATCCGAACCCTTCTTTTTATTGTTATTCCAGCACCCCCTCCCTCACCCCATTCTTTTTTCGTTTTCTTTTATTTTATCGTGTAACTAATAATATTAATAAAACAAATTTTATTTGGTTGCACGTAAATTACTGTCTGGACATTCCATTATTACTCACACGCCTCAGTGTTTATTAATAAATAGCAAAAAGGGCCGCTCCTCTACCAGCGATGGTATCGGGGGGGGGGGGGGGGGGGTACAAGGCGGGCTTGCAGACCCAAACAAAAAGAACAAATCCCCAATCCACGTCCACAGTGCACAAGACTGTGCTTTAAATCCTGGGAGTCGTGGTGCTGGTGTTTTGCTTGCGCAGTGAAGGTAGTGCTCAGGGGTGTGTGCTGGCTTGGTAGCGGCAGCTCCTGGGTCTCTACTCCTCCTCTGCAATACACAAAACAAAACAAACAACGCTCAGGCCGTAGGTTACGTTCTCAGTGCAAGGGTCCGTACCTGCATAGCTGCGTCCCCTTTGTACTACCCAACTCCTCCCTGCAATCAGCTCAGCGCCCCGGTGTAACCAATTGCTGCTTGGCCCGCAGTTGATCGCATTTGAGTCGTTTTGTGTACTGACAGCTACGTGCCCCCACCAAGATGGCCGACTTCCTGTTTCAGCCCACCGTCAAGTTGGCCCGTCTATGGGGAAGTGTACTACCAAACTTACACAGCGTACTTTCCGATCGGGAGAGAGATTTATAACACTGATTCTCTCTTTCTTTACCACAGGTTTATACTATTTTAGAAGACAACATCTATCGAGCGATTAAAATGCCTTACCATGCCTCTCAGTATCAAATTTACATACCAAACAAATTGCGATCTGATATATTACATGCCTATCATGACAACCCTTTAAGTGGGCACTTAGGCCGGTTCAAAACTCTTGCACCGTATTCTGCAAGCTGACTATTGGCCAGACATATGGAAGGATGTTGCTGTCTACGTGCATAACTGTAAGGTCTGTCAGGCAGACAGGCAAAAGCTGTAACCATTGCTAAATGCCTTATGTGGGTGGGGGGGGGGGGGGCAGGGTCTGTGAGCATTGTTAGAAGGCTGCTGAGCACTGTGAGGGCTGTTGTTGCTCAGCTGCTGAGTGCTATCTGCTATTGGAGGGGTGAAAGCGTCTGTAGGCGTGATGTAACCTGGAAGTGCTGAGGCTGGATTACTGTTAGCTGAGAGAGTGTGCGTGACTGGCTGCAGTTTGTGACTTTTAAACTTTTGTGACTTCTTTAAATCCTTAAAGGTGTGTGTGTACATGGCGCACATAAATAAATAATAATAATTGAGTTTGTTAGTATATACTGCAGTCGTTCATTTGCATTTTTGCTGCCTATCGTTATGTAAACATACCAGAGTTTATTCTCCTAATTCACTCACCATTCTGTGCCCATAGCCTTCCTGGTCTGACATCACCACAAGCTATCTATGACAGTGTAATGTCGTTTTTTCTAGTAACTTTTATCAAAGATGGCATCTGGAAGTAACCAAATTTAGAATACAAGGAAAGATTTTATTTCATAACTTCATATTTATTTAAAATAAATACATAGATGTGTCTGTTCATCTGTATGTCATACTGACATTTTTTGTCATATGCATGTAACATATAGGCTATGATTACTTTATAGGCTATGTACCTTAGCTACTACACACATAGACGGGGTAGAGGATGTTTAAAGCTTGATGTGTTCCCCGGCGTAAGAAGTCGACACAAATCCAGATGTGAAACAAACAACTTAGCTTTTATTACTCAGGACTCATTTGCTGCCTTTCTTTCTACTCTGCTCTTGCTCAATGACCTGTTGGAGCAGACCCGCGCCTAAAGCGCCCCCCCAGGAACACAGTAACACACAACAATAGGTTCCGCACATATTGCTACATCCTTTCTCTTTTTTTTTTTTTTAAACAACTAAACATTATCAACTAACTTTTGTTAGCATTTGTACTCTCTAGTACCTGAACTAAAACAAATGATGATGAACATCTCTATTGAGCCAGGGGATGACGTTTTGTGTTTTAAGTCCCATTTTTTGCTGAACTCTTTGAACTCTTCTGCTGTGTATTGTGGTCCATTGTCAGAGTACAGTGTGTCCGGAATCCCATATCTTGCAAAGTGTGCTTTTAGCTTCCGTACAATTGTCCTGGATTTCGTGTTCTCCAGGAAGTCAACTTCCCAAAAGTTGGAGTAGTAGTCAACGGTAATCATATAGTCCTTCTCATTGACTGTAAAAAGATCTGTTCCCACTGTTTCCCAGGGTCTACTTGGTGCTTCGTGTGATTTTAAAGTTTCCTTTTGCTGCTTGATTCCCTGTGCACTGCACACACTGCATTGCTCCATGTATGTTTTCAGCTGTGCATTCATGCCTGGCCAATAGATACTCTCACGTGCTCTTCTTAGGCATCCTTCTATTCCAATGTGTGAGGAGTGGACTCTTCGCATAATATCTGCTCTGAGAGAAGCTGGTATAACTACACGCTCACCCCTGAAGACAATTCCATTTTGTACACTTAGCTCATCTCTGCTATGGAAAAACACTGTTGCTTCCCGAGGTACGTGTTCCTTAGTGTCCGGCCAACCCTGTAGGATCACTTTCTTTAACACCTGAAGATCCTTGTCCTGCTCTGTTGCTTTTTGTATGGCCTTTAGCCTCTCGTCAGAGATGGGCAAGTAGTGCACCATGTTAATGGATTCAATTTCAGTTTCTACTGGATGTTTTGAGCTGGAGTCTGGTAGGTATGCCCTGCTTAGCGTATCTGCCAGTAGTAAATGTCTTCCTGGGTAATATCTGAGTCTGACATCATATCTCTGCAACCTCAGTAGCATCCGCTGTAGTCGTTTGGGTGCACAAAGAAGGGGTTTCCTTATTATACTCTCTAGTGGTTTGTGATCAGACTGTACTTCTACCGTGTGTCCATATGTGAACTGATGAAATCTCTCTATTCCAAACAGTACTGCCAGCAGCTCTTTTTCTATCTGAGCGTAGCCTTGTTCTGTATCTGTCAGGGCTCTGCTTGCGTAAGCAATTGGCTGTCCTGATTGCATGAGTGCCGCCCCCAATCCAGTTTCTGATGCATCACATTGCAAAACAAGCTGTTCTTCTGGGTTGTAGTATTTTAGTACTGGAGTTTTTGCAATTGCCTCTTTAATTTTCTCAAAGGCCTCTTCATGCCAATCAGTCCACTCCCACAATACGTCTTTGTGTGTCAGTTGTCTCAAAGGTTCGCACATCCCTGACAGGTGTTCACAAAATTTTGCTAGGTAGTTCACCATACCCAGGAATCGTTGCACTCCCCGAATGTCTGTTGGTCTGGGCATCTGCCTAATGGCCTTGACCTTCTCTGGATCGACTTTCAGACCCTGTGATGTCAAAAGGTGTCCAATATATGGCACTTCTTTCAGCCTGAGCTGAAATTTCTCTGGGTTTAGCTTCACATTGCATTCTCTGCACCTTTCCAGGAGCTTTCTCAATTTATCATCATGGTCTTGTGCAGCTACTATATCATTGTTTCCTTCCCCAACAATAAGGATATCATCAGCTATGATTTTGATTCCTGGCACCCCCTCTAACACTTGGTTTAGTTTTCTCTGAAAGACCTCAGGTGCAGGACTGATTCCCATCGGCATGCACAACCAACGATAACGTCCAAATGGAGTTGCAAAAGTGGTGAGATAGCTTGACTCTTCTTCTAATTCAATGTGCCAAAACCCATTCTTAACATCACATACTGAGAAAACTCTTGCTTTTGCCAGATCCGGCAAGACGTCATCAATGGTTGGAAGAGGGTAATGGCTTCTTTTGAGTGCTTTGTTTAGTGGCTTAGGGTCTATGCATATCCTTAACTTTCCTGAGGGTTTTTTCACAACCAATAAACTGCTGATCCAGTCTGTGCATGTCTCAACTGGAGCTATGATTTCATGTTCTTGCAGTCTAGCCAGTTCCTTCTTCAGTGGTTTTGACAGCGCCACCGGTACTCTTCTCTTTGGTAGTTTCACAGGCTCTACACTATCATCTACTTCTAGCTTGAGTTTTCCCTCGAGTCGTCCTTCCCCTTGGAATACATCTGCAAACTCTTGTCGGATTGATTCCATGCTCCACGAGTTAATGTCTCTGTTGCTGGTGGATTTATCAACTGCTAGAATGTTTTGGTGCTGTACTGTTATTAACTCCATAGCCTGTATGGCTTTGCTGCCTAGCAGTGGTCTGAGAACATTATTGTTGACAACAATGAATTCCAGCCTATACGCTTTTTTGTTGCGTGGATTTCTTAACTTAAGTTTGCATTTTCCAACTGGCTTCATTGTGCTTTTATTATACATTACTAACACTTGCTTGCAGTTTTCAAGGTGGATGTCTCTTGTTAGGAGGTTCTCTGGGATTACATTGCAGCTAGCACCACAGTCAAGTTGAAATTTAACTGGTTGTTTGTTCAGTAACATGGTTGCAAACAGTGCTGCGTGAGGCTGTAGTGTTGACGCTTGTACTGCATTGATGTTCTCTAATTCCGGCTCCAAGGTTACACATAGGATATCCTCGCCACTGTCTGACTCAGTTGAAACATTCTCCAATGCTAACACATTTTGCTTTCTCCTGCTAATGCTACTTCTACATTTGCTAATAAAATGGTTCCACTTGCCACAACCCTTGCATTGCTGGCCATATGCTGGGCATTTTTCTTTTTTCCTCTCATGTCTTCTTCCACAGTAGTTGCATTGTATTAAATTAGCGTCATTTGGTGTGGGTCTTTTTTGTCTCATTGTTTCCTTATGTGTAACTGCATGTATCTGTGTAGACCCCCGTTCTTCAATTGTTTTTGTTCTTTCTTTGGATAGTTCTGCAGCTCTCCCAATCTGTAGACACTTGGCTAAATTTAAGTCAGCTTCCCTTAGTAGGCGTTCTCTTAAATGTGCGTCTCGAGTTCCACACACAATTTTGTCTCTTATGAGGGAGTCTGTAATATTTTCAAAATTACAGGTGGCTGCCAATATCCTTAATTCTGTGACATATTTGTCAAAACTTTCATCCAGGCCTTGGTTGCGTGTAAAGAAATTGTATCTCTCTACCGTCTCATTTTTCTTTGGGTCACAGTAATTGTCTAGCGCAGTCATTACTTGTACTAACGTACGATCGGCTTGCGCGCCTTCATTCAGTGTTTCACACACCTCCCTGCCTTTTTCTCCAATCAAGTAATACAATAGTTTCACTTTCAAAACATCCTCTTTATCCCCCATTGTCAGGGCAATGTATAAATTAAACTCCTCTTTCCATCTTCTCCAGGCCAACGATAAGTTCTTTTCATCAAAGTCTATATTTCCTGGGGGTTTGAGTGCGTGTTCCATTTTTTTTTTTTTTTTTATTTTTTTTATTAACAATCAGTTATCAGTGTTTCCTCTTGTTACTCTACACAATATCCAGGGTGCCAATGTATCGATCTACTCACGGTTAACTTTTAGTCCTTTCCGTTCCGCGCTGTTTTTTTTTTTTTTTTTTCGCAAACACGTCTTCATGGATTACTTCAGGGTTCCTGAAAGCATACCGCTGACACCATGTTTAAAGCTTGATGTGTTCCCCGGCGTAAGAAGTCGACACAAATCCAGATGTGAAACAAACAACTTAGCTTTTATTACTCAGGACTCATTTGCTGCCTTTCTTTCTACTCTGCTCTTGCTCAATGACCTGTTGGAGCAGACCCGCGCCTAAAGCGCCCCCCCAGGAACACAGTAACACACAACAATAGGTTCCGCACATATTGCTACAGAGGACATCTACTATGCAATGAGTAGCCTATGTATTTAAGTAGAATGCACTCGCCTCACGACATATCTTACTGCCAGCTGACCTCTCCAGCGACCAGCCTATTAATAAGATTGTGGATTGTGCAGCCAGCTTCATCAAGGGACAGTAACCAAGTCCATCCAGGTCTTGGAGATGGAGCGGTAAATGTACAACCTATTATTAATTGAATAACTAAAGAAATAATCAGAATGACAGTTTTGCCGTTTCTCTCTCAGCAGCGTCCGACTGTTTCCATTCCTGAGTGATTATTTGTTTAGACTACAGCGCATCCGTCAGCTCAACAAAGGCTGATAGGCTAGCGAATGTCAGTGCAGTGTGATACCATAAAAATGAGTGGTTGGATTTGCTGTCAATCAACCCACTTTTTTTTTGTTGGATCAACTGTTCGTACATTTAAAAAAAGGCACTGTAGTTATACAATGTAGTTAACTGTGTGCATGACTCCCACCTCTCCTGAACCTCCAAAAGAGTGGCGTCTTTTTTTGACTGATCACAATTAACTAATGCAGGGAGAGGATCACTCAGTGTGAACTACCACTGCGTCCGTTTGTAGAGTTACTCGATCTATCTCATATAAACAATGCACACATCTTTTACACTTTAAGGCTAGTTCACACTGGGCATACGATTCAGATGGACACTACGAACGGACGCAGGCTGTAGTTCACGCTGAGCGATCTTCTCCCTGCGTTAGTTCATTCTGATTGGTTTCAAAAAGACAACGCGAAGTTCTGGAGGTTTGGGGAGTCGTGCACACAGCCCCATTTGACTCAGTAAACACTGTACGTAGGCTGCTGAGAGACACACATCAAACACGGTTTAAATTCCTGAGTTTTCATTCTGATTATTTATCTGTTTATTTATGGTACCGTACATGCTTAATTATTAGTTCTTTAGACATTTTCCGCTACATGTATATACGTATAATTTATTTAAAATAATAAACAGTAAATTGTATTGTACTTGTAAAATTCTAAAGGAAAGAGAAAGACATGTGATTGGTTGAACACGAGTGACGTCACCAACGCTGAGAAGTTGAAATCTACCAACTCGTCCGCAGCATCTACGATTTGAACGCAAGGTGATGCGTTCGTATGAATCATATGCCAAGTGTGAACCAGCCTACAGTCCAAACAGACACGCAATGTGACATAACACTGAGTGAAAGACGTGAAGTATGGCCTGACAGCGGTAGGGGAAAGGAAGAAATAATAAAAAAAAATTAGCTATTTGTTTTGGTCGCCCTAATTTGTTTAAACGGCAGAAAACCGTTGATGAACTGTCTGAAGACAACAAACTAGCAACTACCACCGGCAGTCCTGTGCCAGTCAAACAGTAATTAAATTAGTCAGGATTTGTGAGATTAAATAAAATGGTTTGCTTTGCTTTGAACACAAAATGTTAGTTAACAAAACTGAACAACCATAAGTACAAATGAAGTTATATATAGTTATTTGTATTTATTATCATAATGTGAAATTGAAATCTGAGGCGCATGTTAAAAGTTCAAGTCCTTTGCGTTGTATTTCCTTTTTTGTTTTTAATTAGAAGTGTTCTAAACTGAATCTTTTTTTTAAACTATTTTGCACAACAGTGTATTTGGTTATTGGATCTTCTGTTAAAAAAAGATTGTTTTTTATTTTTTCGAAAATAAAACGTCAGTGCACGAATAAGAAATCAGGTTGCCAATTGCACCTCTGTGATTACTCACCTTAAAGTTACCATGTCCATCCCCTCCTGAAAAAAAATCCCAGCTATGCCACTGCTGCCAGGGTTTATTATTTAAAAATGTGCCCCACCAGTTTTTCAAACCATGAGTCGCCACTGATTCTGTACAAACTGTTGATATATCATGGTCATCAACGTTTTCACGTGAACTATGCATCACAACTGTTTCTGCAGAGTAACTTACAATAGGACCTACGTCACATCCGATGGACGGAGCACAAGGAGGTTAAGTAACTTGCTCTGGTCACACACAGTGACCCTGAGTGGCTGAGCTGGGATTGAACCAGGAACCTCCTGGTAATAGCCCCTTTCTTTAACCACTGGACCATCAAAGTCCTATCAGAGGACTTACAGGAACACTGTACAATAAAAGCAACACATTGAGCAATAACTAAAATACAGAAACTGTCTAATCTAAGGTATAATAGAAATCTCCAAAGTAGAATTGTGTTTAAGGAATGGCAGAAGAAAGGGATTTGTAAAATGTATATTTTGTGCAAAAGGAACACACTTTTAAAATCCCTGCAAATAAAACATGCACAGTTCCCTTTCAAGTACAAAATGTAACCATTACCGTATAGGTGTTTATTTACCTCTAAAAGACCCGAATCCTAAATAAGATATATCAAAGCTGCTCGCAGAGCCTGTGACGCAGTCATGACCCGCCCCTGAGGGCATAAAAGTACTGCGCTCACAAATCTCTGCACCATTTTTCCTTTCAAGATTGGTTCAGATAAGTACTTGTTGCCTATATAATTTTTCTCGCAAATTGTTGTGTTTACACAAATTCTAAACAATATTTATACGCTATGTTAATATTACAAATTTTGTGTATATTGTGCACTGCAACCTGTTGATTGTTACGCCCCACTGCTGCCTTGTGCACCATGTGAAGCCAGCTGCTTGAGTCGCTCCTTCTCAGGGATCCAGCAGCATAAGTTGGCTGCCTTTGTGCTCTCCCCCCAGGCTGCTTAGCTCCGGCTGGAGTTAATTTATTTTCTCTTTTTTAAAATACAAGCTGATTATATTATTAAATGTAATTGTTTCATTACTGCTTTCTGTGGAGAAGTTTTTCTCCTGTGTATATATTTCTGTGTTTTTTTTCCCCATATATTACGCGCACAGCTGCTGGGCAGGACGAAAATACACGCTTCGGTTGTGATTGCTTGCAATCTCATTTACAGTATCTTGCTGCCATTTTGGTGACTGCTTTTGCATCACCATTACAAAGGCTGCCAGTACCTCTAACAAGCAGGCTTCCCTCAGTCTTGTGTGTGGTACTGACTGAGTAGTTTTGCCAGTGGCCTGTACAGGTGGGCATCCCTGTACATTGCTACCCATGGTGACTGCGAACTGGTGGACCAGTACCAAACCGGGACCAAGGTTACCACACTGGAACCTTTCCTGTGCTACCCCGGTGCCATTCTTGTACTGACCCGGTGCTAAAGTCACCTGAGTGGTACCGAACCGACCCGGTACAGACCCAGTTTCTACCCAGTCCTACATGGCCCGCCACCGACCATTGCTCACGTTCTTCGTCTGGTAGTAAACCGGTTGCTATCTATAAGCAGATTGAGGCAGCACCTGTACATCTGTATACTGTACACTGTGTTGCTTGCATCTTGAGTCATGCTTGGGTTTTATCCCTGCAGGACATACAAGGCCAGTCTGCCTATTGAGAACATGCACAGCAGATGCTCCTCCTGCCTGGGGCCAGAGTCAAGGAGGCACTAGCTAACTGCAGTTTCTGCGAGTTTTGTGCACCTTTCTTCAAGCACATGCTTGAGAACGTCTCTCCCGCAGCTCTACAGAGCGCGCTGCGTCCCTTACTCTTGCACAGCGCTCTTCCCCATCACCCTCTGTTAGCGTCAGTGCACCACAGACACACACACAGGGTGCTTACTACTGTTCAAACTGGCTACTCACTGCAGTTCAAGCACGGTCCCCCTCCCTTTTGGGGCGTGACTACAACATCAGTCACAGACCCGTAAGACGCCACTGTGGTGTCTTAGGAGGGAGCAGTCTATATTTGCCAGATAGACCCCCCTCCAATTAGAGGAAGGGTTCTACTCCAAGTACTTCCTCGTGCCCAAGCGGGATGGTGGCTCAAGACCGATCCTCAACCTCAGACAGGACAACCTACAGACGTGCTCAAATTTGTTGGTACCCCTCCACAGAAAACGAAGAATGCACAATTTTCTCTGAAATAACTTGAAACTGACAAAAGTAATTGGCATCCACCATTGTTTATTCCATATTTAATAGAAATCAGACTTTGCTTTTGATTTTTTATTCAACATAACATTGTAAATAATAAAACAAATGAAAATGGCATGGACAAAAATGATGGGACCACTAACCTAATATTCTGGTTGCACAACCTTTAGAGGCAATCACTGCAATCAGACGTTTTCTGTAGCTCTCAATGAGACTTCTGCACCTGTTAACAGGTAGTTTGGCTCACTCTTCCTGAGCAAACGGCTCCAGCTGTCTCAGGTTTGATGGGTGCCTTCTCCAGACTGCAAGTTTCAGCTCTTTCCATAGATGTTCGATAGGATTCAGATCAGGACTCATAGAAGGCCACTTCAGAATGAGTCCAATGTTTTAGTTCTTATCCATTCTTGGGTGCTTTTAGCTGTGGTGTTTTGGGTCATTATCCTGTTGGAGGAGCCATGACCTGCGACTGAGACAGAGCTTTCTGACACTGGGCAGTACGTTTCGCTCCAGAATGCCTTGATAGTCTTGAGATTTCATTGTGCCCTGCACAGATTCAAGGCACCCTGTGCCAGGCGCAGCAAAGCAGCCCCAAAACATAACCGAGCCTCCTCCATGTTTCACTGTAGGTATGGTGTTCTTTTCTTTGAAAGATTCATTTTTTTCATCTGTGAACATAGAGCTGATGTGACTTGCCAAAAAGCTCCAGGGGTTGTTTGACTCATCTGTCCAAAGACATTCTCCCAGAAGGATTGTGGCTCGTCAATATGCATTTTAGCAAATTCCAGTCTGGCTTTTTTATGTTTTTCTTTCAAAAGTGGAGTCCTCCTGGGTCTTCTTCCATGGAGCCCACTTTCGCTCAAAAAGCGACGGATGGTGCGATCAAAAACTGACGTACCTTCACCTTGGAGTTCAGCTTTATCTCTTTGGCAGTTATCCTTGGTTCTTTTTCTACCATTCGCACTATCCTTCTGTTCACTATGGGGTCGATTTTCCTCTTGCGGCCGCGCCCAGGGAGGTTGGCTACAGTTCCATGGACCTTAAACTTCTTAATAATATTTGCAACTGTTGTCACAGGAACATCAAGCTGCTTGGAGATGGTCTTGTAGCCTTTACCTTTACCATGCTTGTCTATTATTTTCTTTCTGATCTCCTGAGAACTCTCTCCTTTGCTTTCTCTGGTCCATGTTCAGTGTGGTGCACACAATGATACCAAACAGCACAGTGACTACTTTTCTCCATTTAAATAGGCGATTACAAGATTGGAGACATGTGTGATACTACTTAAAGAAACAAATTAGTTTGAAATATCACTATAATGCAATTATTTATTATCTTTTCTAAGGGGTACCAACAAATGTGTCCAGGCCATTTTAGAATATCTTTGTAGAATAAGCAATAATTCATCTCTTTTCACAGCTTCTTTGCTTTATTCTATGACATACCAAAGGCATGCAAGTATACATGATAAAATAGCTTTTAATTTCATCACTTTTCAGGAGGAATGAAGCATTATTTCAATGAGCTGTAAGGGTACCAACAAATTTGAGCACGTCTGTATATCTGATCCGAACAGGGTTGGGGTCAGTTCCGAATGGCATTGGAATTTGTTGGTAAATTCCAATTCAATTCAAGATTGGAATTGGAATTTGAATTGAAAAAATCTTCAGGATACAGAATTGGAATTTGAATTGGAATGAAAGGAAATAGAATTGAATTCAATGAAATTCCACTCATTTTAAAAGTGAAATGCCACATTTATTTTATACTATATACTTTATACTTTTATATTATATCACTATAAACAATATATAATTTCGAATACTGTATCTTAAGCATGGCTCAAAGCTTTCAAAACTTCGTTTTTTAATTAGTAACATAGGAGTGAAGAACTAAAGGATTAAATGATGGATGAATAAAGACAAACAAATAATTAAGGAATACTGTAGTTCTTAAACAACTCAGTACAAAAATGCAAAAAACAAAGTTTTTAAATCTTTGAGCCATGCTTAAGATACAGTATTTGAAAGTATATATTAATGCTGTTGCAATCAGTATTGTTTATAGTGATGTATAAAATAAATGTGGCATTCAACCTTTTTAAAATGAGTGGAATTTCATGGAAATAAATTCTATTTCCTTTCATTCCATTTCAAATTCCAATTCTGTATCCTGAAAGTTTTTTAATTCAAATTCAAATTCTTGAATTGAATTGGAGTTTACCAACACATTCGGAATTGACCCCAACCCTGGATCCGAAGGAGGTTCAAAATGTTGACAATGCAACAGCTGTTTCAGTCAATCAGGCCAGACGACTGGTTCACCACGGTGAACCTCAAAGACGCCTATTTCCACATCCCCATAAAACCAGCACACAGGAAGTACCTGCAGTTTGCCTTTCGGGGAACAACGTATGAGTTCCGTGTCTTGCCATTTGGTCTCTCCCTAGCTCACTGTGCCTTCTCTAAGTGCATGGAACCTATCTTGGCCCCATTGAGACTCAAAGGCATCAGAGTGCTCAATGATCTGGACGACTGGCTCATTGTGCCCAGTCTCCAGCACAAACAGAGGCCCACATTGAACTTTGTCAACGGCCACCTTCAATGTTTGGGCCTTACGGTGAATCATGCAAAGAACCAGCTCACGCCTTCTCAGACAGCCTCCTATCTAGGAGTGTGCTTGGACTCCAGGTCCATGCTGTCCACTCTGTCGGGTGGCAGAGTGAGGAGAATAGACGTCTGTATAGAGCTCTTTCAGCTCAACAGAACGCTCACGGCGTAGTGCTGGGCAGTGTCACCAGAAGGGAGGTCATCCCCACGGACATGTCCAGCCTGGGCTGGGGCACTGTGTGAAATGGCAGGGGGCACAAGGTGTGTGGAACCCCCCATTGGCAGGGTCTCCACATTAATGTTTTGGAACTCCAGGCAGTTTACTGGCCTTGCAGAATTTTTTGCAGGAGGTTCGAGGGAGACTTATGCTATTCTGTACAGACAACACAACAGCGGCGGTGACCAATATCAACCACCAGGGACACCCAGTCTCCATCGCATGGCCCACAAGCTTTTGCTGTGGGCACACGAGAACCTCCTCTCACTGCGGGCAGTACATGCACAGGGTGGCAAACTGGACACCAGACCTCCTCTCAAGGGGAGTTCCCAGCGCCTCAGAGTGCCTTCACCCTGAGGTGGTGTACCTGATTTAGGAGAGGTTTGGGAGAGCAGAGATAGATCGCTTTGCCTCCCATGAATCAACCCACAGTCCCCTCTTGTTCTCCATAGTAGGAGGTGGGGACCAGCTGGCAGTAGTGGCCGAGGCAACTGTTATATGCCTTCCCCACCGCTTGTCCTGCTCCCGCTGTGTCTGGAGAAAATCAGGCAGGACTGGGACATGGTGCTCCAAGTAGCCCCTTATTGGCCCAGGAGACTCTGGTTTTCAACCCTGATGCAGCTCTTGAGCGGCCAGCCATGGAGACTGCCCAAGTGACGTGACCTGCTCAGTCAGACACGGGGAACCTTATGGTGTTCCCAGTATGGGTACAAGTGGGACACCTTTCAGATGTGGTGTCAGCCACGTGGGTTCGACCCCACGACTTGTCCCATGGCTGTTATACTGCAATTTTTGCAAGACCTTTTTGATGAGGGGAAATCATCCCCCTCCATGTTAACCACCCAGCTGACCATTTATTTTGGCTATTTCCATGTTAAAAATGCTCTTTTTTTTTTTTGCAGATTTTTCATTCTTAGCCCTCTGTGACAAGGTGCCCCGCCCCTCTGTGCATTTGTGTGTTAATGTTGCGTGTGGTGTGTTAACGTTGGTGTATAGATATCGGTGCACGGCATATAAATGGGTCCGTGTAGCACGAGTGATTTAAAATATATAGTTGTATTTAGGCACTGGGATTGCACTTCACGTGCATTTAAAGTATTTAATAGTATGTGAGCACGGGGATTGCACAAATTAGTTCACGTGCTGGGATTCAAGTGAATAATTAGTAATTGAATCCCGGCACAACAGTATATATATATATAGATGCACGTTTTACTCACTCAGGGTTGTGTGTTCAGGGCAAAAGAATGGGAGAGAGTGCGGAGGTAAAAGCAATAATAATAAAAATAAATAACTGCTACAAGTGCTGGAAGCACCAGCATCATACTTGTGTTTAGTGTTCGTGCCGTTTGTTAGTGTCTGTTCGTTTTGTTTGTCTATTTATTTTGGCCGCAAGTGCCATGTTCTGTTTTGTTCATGCTTTTATTTTCTGTGTGTTATTAAACTCACTGAGCGCCGAGTTAGTTTCACCTGCAAGTACTGCCTGTCTGTGTGTTTCTTTCTGGCCTGACGTCACCCCTACAGCTAGTCTGTTCACACCCTCAAATAAGCAATTTGGACAGTTTTCAAAACTATTTTTGCTATACTTTCTTAAATACACTTTTTTTATTGTGAGTATGATAAACGGAAAAACAGTATTTCAATAGAACTTAAATAACAACAATGTGTTTACAATTGTAGCATTATAATATAGATCACAACATAACATCATTTTTATTTATTTTTTTCCCAATGGGAGCATTATATAAGTATGTGGCAAAGTGGTTGATTGTGTACAGGTGCAGAGGTGATGCAGTGCAGGAATAAAACAGACAGAGATTGTAATCCGGTTTGGAAAAGGTATCTTTATTTTTCCGGGTCTGGTGACCAAAACAGCAATGTGTAATGCACGGGGTTAAATAATAACCGGTTGCAGTCCTAGTCCTGGGTGCGTGCTGTAGAGCTTGTGGTGGTGATACAGTTTAATGAGTGACAATAGTGCAGTGCTGTTACGGGTTTTATGCTGGCCCTTAGCGACAGCTCTGGAATGTTTTAGCCGTCTATAAAACACAAGTATAGGTAAGACAAACAAAAACGATATTTTACAATTGCTGCACGGGTCCTTCCGGGTTATATTTCGTATCCAAAGCAAAGGAACAGATTACGTTTCTCCATCCCCCCTTATATGCTGTCACGCATGACCCCTTGGTAAAAGAATGCAGCTGCCTTTACAATCTGCGGTTGCTACATTGTTTCCCTTCCAGGTCAATATGTTCTTGCAACAGAGTCTCGCCGCCTTCCAGACTGACCGACTTTCCGACGCGGGGAAAGAACTGTCAGGCCAGCCCGTCCAAAGAAGTCTGTCCTCGCTGCTTCGCACCCTCACAGGTCGGGAGGGCGATTTACAACCAAGATTCATTATATTTCTGTCACAAAGTATAAATAACCATTTTTTACAATGGCAGCATTATAATAACATTATAATACTTGCAGGCATATCACTTTTTAGAATTTTTTTTTTCTGTGATAGATTTCAAAGCAGACGCACTTCAAACTCTCATCAATGCTAAAGTCTCTATCTAGCAGATATACATCAGAAAACTTGCATCGTCATGTACAGTGTCTTCCCCAGTTTTTGGCACTGGTGTATAGCGCTGTTATTTGAATTATTATCTGTGAAGTGTAGGTACAATAAATAAATAGGTCGTTTTGACCAGTACCAAACCTGACAAGGCTTCCTTACAACCTGTAACACCAACACATAAATAAAGAAATCTCCTCGTTTTATTCTCTGTAGGTACACAGGCATCCATTTTTCACTCTCAGCTAGGGCTGTGTTCAAAGGTTCGTTCGCTAACCAAGGATTCGAAGATTGTTTTAAACCTCCGAAGGTTCGTCAGACGGGTTCACGCACTGTATTATTATTAATTTTTTCTTCCTATTAACAGAAACTGTTTGACAATATGTGAATACTATAAATCACACATTAAATGTTACTCACATGCAAAATTTGATCTTTTGATTTGTATAATGCATATTGCGTAAACAAAAGTTGTTAATAAAATCCGTTACCAAATCGTTCCATTACGTACAAGTGGAGCAGGGTATAGTATCCAAAGCAGTGGGCTCGTACCTCTAGTGGCTGTATTGCTTCAGTAAAATATGTACCGAATACCTAGTGTACAAGAGAGTATAAGAGAAGTGCTATGATAGAATATGTTTGAAACATACAAAATATACGCTAACACTAATAATTTAATTTTGAAAACTGAGCACCGTCCACCCCTCCCGGCTCCAGTTCGTGTTATCCAGAAGCAAACCTTTAATTTCTTCATTTGCCATCTTGACACAAAAGTGTTGTAGTGTGCGTAAGGCATAAGCTGTATTGAAATAAATGTCTCAAAACCCCTCTGCTGTTTAGGATTTTTATCATTAAATGCCCATACGACCAAAAAAAAGTTGAATGCAAACTGTGCAAGTGACTCATATCATGTAGGCACTTGACAAGCATAAGTTCATATTATTAGTAGTAGTATTAATATTTTTAGTAGTAGTAAAATGTGACTGATAAGCTGCTTGGAACGGTGACTGTTAAATAAAGCTTTGTCCACTGCAGCTGGTGCAATGCAAGCTTACTGTATATATCGCAAGCAGGCTCAATTACATGTAAATAAACAATGTGTATTTTTTATTTTTATTCTATATAACGTATTTTTAAACTACATGTGAATGTTTTATTCCATTTATATGGATTACCTGTAAAATAAGATTTTCAATCAAATGTAAACAAGTAGCTATGGTGACGTCTCCAATAAATTATGCAAATGAGTACTATTGAAGGTTTGAACCTTCCTTCAGTAATGTGTTCTGAACCTTTGATGGTCAAAACATACCCTTTGTTGCAGCACTACTCTCAGCTATGTTTATCCAGATGACCCGGTCTGTCAAGCACAATTCTGAGGGACTGCTGCCATCGAAAAATAAAACTGCATGCACTTTTATAATACAGTTTTCTTATTTTTTTCATTGAAGCACGTTAAAAAGACATGTTAAACTTTGCAG
>NW_026707988.1:0-16751 GCF_902713425.1 Acipenser ruthenus
CATAGCTCCAGCTTGTTTAGGTAGTCATTTTTAAAGTGTTCTGTTCATTTTCACAGGGATTGCCATTCTGGTGTAGTTCTGTGCTGCACTAGTTTGAGCACGTAGCCGTTCATCTCAGAAAGCAGAAGCAATGTTCTTTCACAAGCAGCATGTTGGTTTAAATGCATCCATGTATTTATATGAACCCTTTAGCAATAGAGAAGTAAAGCTCCTTTTCCTTTGGTTAGGTTCTGCTGCTCAGATCCCTGCCTTCTACATGGACACCAGCCACCTGTTCAGCACGCAGCCCCCGCGCCTGGGCCCCCCCTCGCTGGCACAGCAGCAAGGCTTCCAGCCTGGGCTGTCTCAGGTACTTGGAGGCCCAGCCTGTAGAGAGGAGAGTGTGTGTGTGTGTGTGTGTGTGTGTGTGACACTGCCAGCCGCAGCTCTTCAGTGTGTAACCTTGTGTGTGTCTCTCTCTTAGCAGCACTAACCCTCTCTCTCTCTAACTGCCTGTGTGTGTGTGTGTCTGTCTGTCCGCTCCACTCACTCTCTGTGAAATCTCATGTGCTCTGTTGTGACTCTGTTTGTAACGCTCTGCTCTGTCAAGGTTTCTAATAGCAGCTCTCTTTGAACCCTGCCTGCTCGCTCTAGGGCTGTAGTGTGCTTTACATTGAGGAATGTTTTTTTATATCTGTAGTGTCTTGGAATTTTATTTATGGGTTTGTGGTTAGTGCTAGAAATGTATTTTTTATTTTTTTATGTAGAAGAATGTGTCTAGACAATTTAAACATTTAAAAACTGGAGTATTGCTGGAGTTTGTTCACATGTGTGTATTTATTTATTTATTTGTCGTGTGCATCTTTAATAAAGACTCTGTGCCTATACTGTGTGAAGCGTTAAGTTAGCTACGAGGTGCAGTCGCCCCTGTTGCAGTCAGTCTGTGTGCAGTAATGATGCTGATAAGCTGTGATCCTGATGATTGACTTGTGCTCTCTTTCTCTCTCCTGGTTTGGGACGGCTCTCCTCAGACCCAGTCTCGATTGTTTGATTTTCCCTTACAGCCCACTGCAGTCCAGCAGATCCCCATCCCCATCTACGCCCCCCTCCAGGGCCAGCACCAGCACCAGCATCAGCACCAGCACCAGCATCAGCACCAGCCCCAGGGCATGGGCCTGGGCACCGGCCCGCCGGTCTCACAGGCACAGGAGCTCTTCAGCACCTCCCTGCACCAGCCCTACAGGTCAGCAGCACAGCGCCCTGCACGCTGGGGAGGCTTGGAGCTTAGCTACGTGGGAATGCACTGGGGGTCGGGGGGGGCTTGGAGCTTAGCTACGTGGGAATGCACTGGGGGTGGGGGGGGGGGCTTGGAGCTTAGCTACGTGGGAATGCACTGGGGGTGGGGGGGGGCTTGGAGCTTGGCTTTCTCAGTGTTAAAATGTTTAGAATTGTGTTCCTGAATGTTTAACATCGTTAAAGACAGGGCTGTCCAAGCACAGTCCTGGAGGGCCGTTCCACTCCAGGTTTAACAGGTCAAGTGAGAGAATGAACGACTTCAGGGTCTGGATGGAGGTTTAATTGATTCAATTACACAATTTGGAACAGCGTTGGAACAAAGACCAAGTAGAGGCCCGCGGTACTGTTTATACAGCAGGATGTGTGCAGCATGACGGTGCTGATTCAGTATTCACTAACATGAACACACGAGTGTTGTGAGCATGTCGTGTCCCCTGCATGACTGCTGTAGTGTGTCATAAAGTCAACAGCAGTCAGTGTAAGATAGAGAGAGATTATATATATGTGTGTTACTGTGTGTATAACTTCTTTAATCATTTAAACATCTGGTACAATGAGTGTTGATTTAATCCCATCCTGTTTGACTGTCCTGCAGGTCCCAGCAGGCGTTCATGCAGAGCAGCCTGTCTCAGCCCTCGCCGGTGGTTCTGTCTGGGGCTGGCCAGCACTCCCCCATGATGCTGTCGGGGACCGCGCTGCACAGCTACCCCGGCGTGCAGCCCTCCGATCTCAGCAAGGCACAGTCTGGCCTGGCCTTCCAGCAAACCTCCAGCGCCCAACACATCCCCATCCTCTTCGAACCCCAGCTCAACCAGCCGTCCGGCCTGGGGGGCTCGCAGCTCATGGACACCCACACGCACCTCTTACAGGTAGGAGGAGGCGGGAGGGACGGGGAGAGGGTGGCCTGGGAGTTCAGGAGCACCATGAAGAGCCAGGGACAGTGGCACTGGCTGCAGCCAGGCACTAGCCAGTGGACACCACGAGATACGTGTGTGAGTCTGTGTCTGTGTCCTGACCTGGAAATTTAGAAACACTGAAAGAAACTCTAATAAATTAAATGACAGACTAGAAATCTTTTTCTCAATGTCTTCTGCATGCTCTTGACATTCAATTCTGGGCAGAAACTTGTCACAGTAAAAGGCTAGTAAAGTGACTTGCTGTTCAATCAAGTTGTCTTGTATTTACTGATGTGTTTAGTGACTGGGAAGGGGTAGTGCAGCAGCAGTAGTATTGTACTGATGTGTTTAATGACTAGGAAGGGGTAGTGCAGCAGCAGTAGTATTGTATTGTACTGATGTGTTTAATGACTGGGAAGGGGTAGTGCAGCAGCAGTAGTATTGTATTGTACTGATGTGTTTAATGACTGGGAAGGGGTAGTGCAGCAGCAGTAGTATTGTATTGTACCGATGTGTTTAATGACTGGGAAGGGGTAGTGCAGCAGTAGTATTGTATTGTACTGATGTGTTTAATGACTGGGAAGGGGTAGTGCAGCAGTAGTATTGTATTGTACCGATGTGTTTAATGACTGGGAAGGGGTAGTGCAGCAGGCTGCTAGATCGGATCTTGCATTGGCTATCTCCGGTATTGTTTAAAGGGAGTAGAGAGGAGGGGCACCTTGTCCTTCAGGCTGTGAGTGTAAGGATGTAGGACGAGGTATTGAACACCGATGAAGCCCTGATCAGACTTTGCCTTTGTGTTGCAGGCACGCCAGGGACTGAGCCAGCCCTCCAACTTGTACTCTGGGCAGGTGCAGCAGCCTGGCCAGAGCAGCTACTACAGCTCCACACAGTCTGCCAGCTCTGCCCTGCAGCAAGTAAACATGCCCACACACTCGCACACGGGCCAGAGCAGCTACTACAGCAGCAGGCAGTACCCCAGTGCAGCCGTGCAGCAGGTAAGCCCAGCCGAGCCCCCGGCACCCTCCCTCCCTCCCGCTCTCTCTCAATTTTAATATCCAAGCCGCTTTCCCTGTCTGACAGTAATGGCATCCCTTCCCTTCCCTGCCAGATGACGGTGCCTCTCCCGGGCTCCCAGCTCGCCCTCTCTAACTTTGGCTCGACTGGGGGCCACCAGCCCCTGATCGCGCTGCCCCAGTCCATGCAGCCGCAGGGCCCCCAGGCTCAGGCACAGAGCCTCGGCAGACAGGCTCAGCTCAGCCAGCCGTTCCGGGGGCTCCTGAACCAGAGCCAGCACGGAATGATGCAGGCTTCCAGCAAGGTGAGACAGCCCCCAGGCACAGACACTTGGGCTCTTCCAGGGAAATCATTTATTTCTTTATACAGCGCTCCTTCGATACTGCCCAGTTCAATACTTCTGTGTTTTGGTTAATTCACTCGTCAGTCCGCGCTGACAGTAATCTGCTGCTCTGCCTATCCCTGTGCAGGTGTGTGAGATGGACCTGAAGCTGTTTGGCAGTGGGATGGATATGAAGCCTGGGACCCCTCCGATCAGTGCCAGGAGCACCACCCCCACCTCCAGCCCCTTCAGGTAGAACCTTCCTCACCTGGGTCTCCATTCACTCACACCTGGTCCTTTTAAAATAAATAATGAAATCCATACATAAACGAACACCCGAACAACAAGAAGCCACTTCCTGGAGGTTTCTTTGTGTGTTTAAGACACTTGGAAATCAGTAGAGGAGAGGTTCCCAGGCCTAGAATAATGATGTAACAAGTCTTCACCCTGATGTGTGATTGTGTGGGTGATTTTACTCTGATCTCCTCATTCCCAGGGCCAGCTCCACCAGCCCCAACAGCCAGTCCAGTAAGATGAACAGCATTTTGTACCAGAAGCAGTTCCAGTCTGCAGCGGCGGCAGCGGCAGGGGTTCGAATGCCTCCGCACTTCCAGGCACAGTTCACACCGCAGGTAGGAAACTGGACTCCCCAACACGGCTGCACTCGCCACAGCAACACCACACAACTGCTGCTCTTCTTTATATCTGCAGAATAAATCTCATACCGCCCCAGGGATGGAAGTAAGATCTGTTTTGGCCATAGTGAGTGGGGGATATCACAACACCCTTGAGTGCAGATAACTGGTGCTCTGGTTGATCCCTGTCTGCCTCTGACCCCCCCCCCCCCCGATCCCTCTCTGCCTCTGACCCTCCCTCCCTCCGTCCCTGTCTGCCTCTTACCCTCCCGATCCCTGTCTGCCTCTGACCCTCCCCCCCTCCCAATCCCTGTCTGCCTCTGACCCTCCCCCCCTCCCAATCCCTGTCTGCCTCTGACCCTCCCTCCCTCCGTCCCTGTCTGCCTCTGACCCTCCCTCCCTCCGTCCCTGTCTGACTCTGACCCTCCCTCCCGATCTCTGTCTGCCTCTGACCCTCCCTCCCTCCCTCCCTGTCTGCCTCTGACCCTCCCTCCCTCCCTCCCTGTCTGCCTATGACCCTCCCTCCCTCCCTCCCTCTCTCCCTCCCTGTCTGCCTCTGACCCTCCCTCCCGATCTCTGTCTGCCTCTGACCCTCCCTCCCGATTCCTGTCTGACTCTGACACCTCCTGCTGGTTGATCCTGTGTCTCCACTTCTCTCCCCAGATGATGTCTCAGCCCAGCCTGGTGCCTCCCATGGCGAGGCCTCCCCACGGCAGTTCTTTCAACCCGGGGGTGCAGCGGACGCCCATGGGCCCCCCGATGTCCCCCTCCCTCATGAGTCAACCCCGCCCGCAGTACGTGAGCCGCGGACCCCCTGGGCCCTCCATGGGACCCCGCGGAAACCAGGCCATGCTCAAGGCAGAGCAGGATATCAAGGTTGGTGTCCGCTGTATTAAAAAAATAAAAGTAAGTAATGGCTCAATCTGCTTAGCCGTCAAGTGATTTTAAACGTTCTGTAATGTTTTAATTTGTGAGGAATTCTCTGTTTTTGAAAGGCACACAAGGCTTCACAGTAGACCAGAATACATGAGCAAGGTATTGCTGATAGGAGAGCAGTTAGTTGCTTGCTCCTTGGCTGTGGGTTCTAGGGGGAGTTGGGGAACGATGCCTTGCGATGCTCCTCGTTAGTAAGGGGTCATGCTTTCTGTGTCTGTTTCTCAAGTCCTGCTCCCTCTCTCCCAGGCGAAGCAGCGTGCGGAGGTGCTCCAGTCCACTCACAAGTTCTTCTCTGAGCAGCAGCAGCACAAGCCCACTCTGAGCAAACCCTCCGATGGGAGCCAGCAGCCCGCGGAGAGCTTCACACCACAGCCCCTCTCCCTGGGGCACGAGGGGGATAAGGGGTCCTCCCAGCCCCCCTCCTTCACTACCCCCGGCTCCAAACCTGTCCGGACCGGGCCCATCAAACCCCAGGCCATCAAACCTGAGGAGACCAAATAACAGGAGGGGGAGTCGCACCGCACTGCGCCTTTCAGACATGAAGGGGATGTTCATGAAGACTGAAGAGATTCAATAACACTGTCGCATCCACTCTCACACACTCACATATATAATGAAACCCCTTTCACTGAGGCAGGCCCTGGGCTGAGAGTTGAGGCTGCATTGTGCTCAGGAGGAGAGCTCCTGGCCAGGCCTGTGTCTCTCTCTCTCTCTCTCTCTCTCTCTCTCTCTCTCTCTCTCTCTCTCTGTCTGTCTCTCTCTCTCTCTCTCTCTCTCTCTCTCTCTCTCTCTCTCTCTCTCTCTCTCTCTCTCTGTCTCTCTCGGTCTGTGTCTCTCTCTCTGTCTGTTTCTCTGCCTCCCTGTGATACGGTGCAGTTTTCTCATATTTGAGTCCTTTGTGTTTTCCCTGGCTGCTGGGGGTGAGAGAGGAGGTGCCATGCCGACAGTGTGGCTGTCAAACCTTGAAGTTGCTGCTGAGTTTGCAAGGAGTTTGATTCCTGGCTTTTTGGTTCTGTTTTTTAAAATGTTTTTCTTGCTGAGACTTCCATGAGTCCGCTGCCATTCCTCCAGGGTGAAGCGCCTGACTGACGGAGGGCATTGTGTTCTGCACCATGGCGACACCAGAGACGCTTTTATTAAACACCAGATCTGTCATCGCCACAAATTAAATGTCTACCTTTTGTTCTAGCTAGTACAGTACTGTATCACACAGATGTGGATGGAAGATGAGCTGACGATAACATTTGAGAGCTGTACGTAGTTGTGGAGACAGACTGCTGTAGCAGAGCTCTCTGCTCGTAACTTTTATTCACCTTCCTCCCCCTCCTAATCAGCGTGCGCTCTCTCTCTCTCTCTCTCTCTCTCGCTCTCTCTCTCTCTCTCTCTCGCTCTCGCTCTCTCTCTCGTTTATTATTATGACTGCCCCCCCCCAATGGTCCTGTCTGATTGGCAGACTGGTATCCCTGAGTGCTGAGTGACCCTGTTGGCACTGTACAGACAGCCATGCTCGTTCTCTTTCATTTCTACAGGGTTAATCGCTCTTACATATGTACCATCTTTCTTACATTCTTTTTTTTTTTTTGGTTTTTTTTTTTTTGGTTTGGTTACAGAAACTAATAAAATTATAAGCTGAAAAAAGTTTAGTTTGTTTTTTTTAACCTTTTGTGCTAAACTGAAACGGGTCTCAAAACAAGAACATACTTTCTATTCTCCTACTAATCAAAGAGAATGCCAAGAGCCTTTCAAGCTGATCTTATTAGGAATGCATTTGTGGGGCTTTTAAGTTGTATGTTGGTAGCGCGGGTGTGTGATCCAAGCCGCACCGCTTGCTCATGTTACGTTCCATTCCTACTCTTGGGAGTGCCCTGTTCTGGAAGACTCCGTCAGTGCTGGGGTTTGAAACGCAGGAATGAGGGGGGCTTCACACCTACGAAGGACGCATCACTGGTGGAATATTTTGTTCCAGTGTTGGTTGGTGCAGAAAATAAAACTCAAAAACGTATCACAAAACAATAGGTTATTCAATGTCATACTGAAGTTTGTTTATGAATTTAAAAATAATGCCAAATGTTTACACAAGGAAGTGAAGAAAACAGTCATAACTATCTCCAGTATATCAGTGTTGAGTCATTGCATTATTGGAAACAGTTCGCTCTGTCTCAACACGCCAGGCATGTTCACTGAAAACAAATGTCCCTGAACAGCACTGCCACGACGCGCCAGCAGAGGGCAGTGAGGCGTGGATCCGGCCCCACGGGTTACAGGAATGAAGATTTCTCGCTCTGGATCCTCAGGGATTCTACCAGCTGCAGCGTCACTGACTTCAAGAGGGGCGCGGAGGAACAAGCACCACCTCAGTGAAAGCTAGTGATGCACTAGCCGGTGTTTTACGTCGCTGCTCAGGTTGCTAGGATACGGTCGATGGTGCTGGAAGTTGTACGTCATGCTTGGAAGTGAGTCGTTTTAATCAGCAGAACCGCGTGTGTGCGTCAGCGTACACAGCACGTGTAATTAAGGGCTGGTTTTACACAAATAAAATAAACGCGTATGCTAAATGACGCCTTGTCATGATGCCCCGTTATCCCATTGTGCATACAATATAAAATCAGGTAATAATAATAATAATAATAATAGCTGGTCTCCGAACCCCGTTAACTCGTCGCTTGATCTGAACTCTGGTCTCCGCCCCCGCGTGCTGCACAACACTCCCTAATTAAGACAAACGAACAAGAGCTAATTTACAATGAAAGAAAGACCCGTGATCCACCACACCCGGGTACACGCGTTTCTTGCGCGGTTATTTGTTTAGTTAGTTAGTTTTGAGTACGTGCAAAATTAATATTTTACGTTGTTTGTATTTGTTTTAATTCCTCGTGTGTAAGTTTGAACCCGTACGATGACATCAGGTAAGTGGCGCTCCATCCTTTATATTTACTGTTAGGGCTGCGCATTGTTTGATATGCAACGCTGGAGCTTTGCTAAATTAAACAGAAAATGAGTACTAGCTGTGAAAGCACTCCTTACTGATCCTGAATACTATGCATGCTGTCTGTGTGCGTTTCCATTAGGGATGCATCATGCACACAGCATCTTCGTCGTTTTCAGAAGAGTAATGGTTTCAAAGCACTTGTCAAACACAGTTTGCTGATTAACATATCGAAACACTGCTGTTGGAGTTTCAGTGGAAACTCGTAGTATCTGTTTTAGTTTTCAGAAAATGTTCATTTGGAATTAATGTCGGAAGCAAAATAATGGAAACAAATATATAAATGACATAATAAAAACGAACCCAAATGGCTTCTTTAGATTTACAATTGAAATGCAGCTGAGGAATAGTAACAGCTGTCAGTCAGTGTTCTTTATGCAATGTTCATTCTTTCTCCAGCGGAGGACCTGGAGATGCGTCAGAAGCAGGAGGCGGAGCTTAGCGCCTTCAACAAGGTAGGAGGGGCGGGGACTGGCTGTCCTGACAATTCCACATTGCAGTCAGCAGGGGGAGCCATCTCCCCAGTCACGGAGAGGGATTGCTGTTGTTGCAGGCTGTCCTGTGTGTGTGTTTATTTTGACAGTGTGTGGTAGTGTTGTATTGGATATACAGGGAGCCCGAGTCCTTCAGTAAGCAGCCATCCTCTTTCTCCACACCAGCTACACCCCCTGTAGTGTGTTTGCATAGCCCTTTCCAGTTACACTCCAGTAACACTCGCTGTGCTGAACCTGCGGGACAGGTGAAAGACAGAAGAGCCCCCATCCCTGCCGGTGCTGGGTGCTGTAGCCGGGTCGATGGGAATGCAGGGGAGCTGGGTGCTGTTCTACGTGTAGCCGGGTCGATGGGAATGCAGTGGTGCTGGGTGCTGTAGCCGGGTCGATGGGAATGCAGGGGTGCTGGGTGCTGTAGCCGGGTCGATGGGAATGCAGGGGTGCTGGGTGCTGTAGCCGGGTCGATGGGAATGCAGGGGTGCTGGGTGCTGTAGCCGGGTCGATGGGAATGCAGGGGTGCTGAGTGCTGTAGCCGGGTCGATGGGAATGCAGGGGTGCTGGGTGCTGTAGCCGGGTCGATGGGAATGCAGGGGAGCTGGGTGCTGTAGCCGGGTCGATGGGAATGCAGGGGAGCTGGGTGCTGTAGCCGGGTCGATGGGAATGCAGGGGTGCTGGGTGCTGTAGCCGGGTCGATGGGAATGCAGTGTTGCTGGGTGCTGTAGCCGGGTCGATGGGAATGCAGGGGAGCTGGGTGCTGTTCTACGTGTAGCCGGGTCGATGGGAATGCAGGGGTGCTGGGTGCTGTAGCCTGGTCGATGGGAATGCAGGGGAGCTGGGTGCTGTAGCCGAGTCGATGGGAATCCTGTCAAAAAGGGCTTCACTTTGCCCAGTTTAACCAAAGACGAGACCTGGCCTGCCTGCCTCCCTCCGTACCAGTCTAACCCCTTTGACAACCCCCTCCCTCTCTCCTTCTCCACCTTCTCTCTCTCCTTCTCTCTCCCTCCCTATCTCCCTACCGCACCCCTGTGTCTCTCCCTCCTCACAGGAGTTCCTTGCAGACCTGCCATTTCTCAACATCCCAGACCTGCGTGGCAAACTGGAGAGACTGAAATGTGAGTAGCAGATCTGTGTCTGTGCTGAGTCTAGGAGGCAGTGCTGGTGTTAATCCTGCAGATCTGTGTCTGTGCTGAGTCTAGGAGGCAGTGCTGGTGTTAATCCTGCAGATCTGTCCTGAGTCTAGGAGGCAGTGCTGGTATTAATCCTGCAGATCTGTGCTGAGTCTAGGAGGCAGTGCTGGTGTTAATCCTGCAGATCTGTGCTGAGTCTAGGAGGCGGTGCTGGTGTTAATCCTGCAGATCTGTGCTGAGTCTAGGAGGCAGTGCTGGTGTTAATCCTGCAGATCTGTGCTGAGTCTAGGAGGCAGTGCTGGTGTTAATCCTGCAGATCTGTGCTGAGTCTAGGAGGCAGTGCTGGTGTTAATCCTGCAGATCTGTGCTGAGTCTAGGAGGCAGTCCTGGTGTTAATCCTGCAGATCTGTGCTGAGTCTAGGAGGCAGTGCTGGTGTTAATCCTGCAGATCTGTGCTGAGTCTAGGAGGCAGTGCTGGTGCTAATCCTGCAGATCTGTGCTGAGTCTAGGAGGCGGTGCTGGTGTTAATCCTGCAGATCTGTGCTGAGTCTAGGAGGCAGTGCTGGTGCTAATCCTGCAGATCTGTGCTGAGTCTAGGAGGCGGTGCTGGTGTTAATCCTGCAGATCTGTGCTGAGTCTAGGAGGCAGTGCTGGTGTTAATCCTGCAGATCTGTGCTGAGTCTAGGAGGCAGTGCTGGTGTTAATCCTGCAGATCTGTGCTGAGTCTAGGAGGCAGTGCTGGTGTTAATCCTGCAGATCTGTGCTGAGTCTAGGAGGCAGTGCTGGTGTTAATCCTGCAGATCTGTGCTGAGTCTAGGAGGCAGTGCTGGTGTTAATCTTGCAGATCTGTGCTGAGTCTAGGAGGCAGTGCTGGTGTTAATCCTGCAGATCTGTGCTGAGTCTAGGAGGCAGTGCTGGTGTTAATCCTGCAGATCTGTGCTGAGTCTAGGAGGCAGTGCTGGTGTTAATCCTGCAGATCTGTGCTGAGTCTAGGAGGCAGTGCTGGTGTTAATCCTGCAGATCTGTGCTGAGTCTAGGAGGCAGTGCTGGTGTTAATCCTGCAGATCTGTGCTGAGTCTAGGAGGCAGTGCTGGTGCTAATCCTGCAGATCTGTGTCTGTGCTGAGTCTAGGAGGCAGTGCTGGTGTTAATCCTGCAGATCTGTGCTGAGTCTAGGAGGAGGTGCTGGTGTTAATCCTGCAGATCTGTGCTGAGTCTAGGAGGCAGTGCTGGTGTTAATCCTGCAGATCTGTGCTGAGTCTAGGAGGCAGTGCTGGTGTTAATCCTGCAGATCTGTGTCTGTGCTGAGTCTAGGAGGCAGTGCTGGTGTTAATCCTGCAGATCTGTGCTGAGTCTAGGAGGAGGTGCTGGTGTTAATCCTGCAGATCTGTGCTGAGTCTAGGAGGCAGTGCTGGTGTTAATCCTGCAGATCTGTGCTGAGTCTAGGAGGCAGTGCTGGTGCTAATCCTGCAGATCTGTGCTGAGTCTAGGAGGAGGTGCTGGTGTTAATCCTGCAGATCTGTGCTGAGTCTAGGAGGCAGTGCTGGTGTTAATCCTGCAGATCTGTGTCTGTGCTGAGTCTAGGAGGCAGTGCTGGTGTTAATCCTGCAGATCTGTGCTGAGTCTAGGAGGCAGTGCTGGTGTTAATCCTGCAGATCTGTGCTGAGTCTAGGAGGCAGTGCTGGTGTTAATCCTGCAGATCTGTGTCTGTGCTGAGTCTAGGAGGCAGTGCTGGTGCTAATCCTGCAGATCTGTGTCTGTGCTGAGTCTAGGAGGCGGTGCTGGTGTTAATCCTGCAGATCTGTGCTGAGTCTAGGAGGCAGTGCTGGTGTTAATCCTGCAGATCTGTGTCATTGATTGTGGTGACCCACTATCTGAGCCCATCCAAAGCCTCGCTCCACAGTGTCTTTGTACAGCGTGCATGTCCCAGGGTTAGTCTGGATCTCACCCAGGCATTTCTTCACAGCTCTCCACTTCCTGTTTTAAACAGCAACTGGGAGAGGCTGCTTCACCCAGCAGGGGGAGCTACAGAACTCTACACAGGATCTAAAGGTGCAATAATAGCTGTTTACAGCAGCGCCGTGTCTGTGTGTCTCGGTACACACTGCTGTTCCTTTAACACTGTGCTGCCCTGCTGGCAGAGAGTCTGTCCTGACCAGTCTGCTTGTCTTCCAGGGAAGTTCATTGAGCACGACCCCCAGCACAGCGGTGAGATCGGTAAGTGTCTCTCTTCAGTGAATCAAGAGCTTCCATGCAGGAGCTTTACTGGCTCCAGTTTGGTCCAGTGTGTGTCTGTGATTGCCTCCTACCTCCCTGCAGACCTGCTGGTTTTGGGGTGCGTGGTGCAGGAGTTGGGGTCCCCCAGGACGCAGGCAGAGCTCACAGCGCTGGTGCAGGACCTCACAGGGAACCACGGCAACAACATCCCATACCGCGACTTCGTCATGGTGATGCTGGGCCGCCGCTCCTCCATGTGTGCGCGGTACGGACCCCCCAACCCCCCCAACCCCCCCCCCCCTAACCCCCTAACCCCCCCCCCCCTAACCCCCTAACCCCTCCCTCTTGCACTCCACAAGGCAGGCTCAGCAGGGTGAGTTTGGTGTGTGTGGAAGCTGAGGGACAGACAACAGTGTCATCAGTGCTCAGCTTTAGCACATTATAAAGGGTTGGAAATCAGACTCCCATTGCACAGCAGTGTGATCCATTCCTGGTTTCACTGGGAGTTTAATAATAAGACACACCTGAGCTTGTTAGCTAGACACACTGGGGCTGATCAAGCTGGTAGATAATGCGCTGCAGCGGTGTCGGTAACAGCCTCTCTGTCCCTCGCGCACGATAATGCGCTGCAGCGGTGTCGGTAACAGCCTCTCTGTCCCTCGCGCAGGATAATGCGCTGCAGCGGCGTCGGTAACAGCCTCTCTGTCCCTCGCGCAGGATAATGCGCTGCAGCGGCGTCGGTAACAGCCTCTCTGTCCCTCGCGCAGGATAATGCGCTGCAGCGGCGTCGGTAACAGCCTCTCTGTCCCTCGCACAGGATAATGCGCTGCAGCGGCGTCGGTAACAGCCTCTCTGTCCCTCGCGCAGGATAATGCGCTGCAGCAGCGTCGGTAACAGCCTCTCTGTCCCTCGCGCAGGATAATGTGCTGCAGCGGTGTCGGTAACAGCCTCTCTGTCCCTCGCGCAGGATAATGCGCTGCAGCGGCGTCGGTAACAGCCTCTCTGTCCCTTGCGCAGGATAATGCGCTGCAGCGGCGTCGGTAACAGCCTCTCTGTCCCTCGCGCAGGATAATGCGCTGCAGCAGCGTCGGTAACAGCCTCTCTGTCCCTCGCACAGGATAATGCGCTGCAGCGGCGTCGGTAACAGCCTCTCTGTCCCTCGCGCAGGATAATGCGCTGCAGCGGTGTCGGTAACAGCCTCTCTGTCCCTCGCGCAGGATAATGCGCTGCAGCAGCGTTGGTAACAGCCTCTCTGTCCCTCGCGCAGGATAATGCGCTGCAGCGGCGTCGGTAACAGCCTCTCTGTCCCTCGCGCAGGATAATGCGCTGCAGCAGCGTTGGTAACAGCCTCTCTGTCCCTCGCACAGGATAATGCGCTGCAGCGGCGTCGGTAACAGCCTCTCTGTCCCTCCCGCAGGATAATGCGCTGCAGCGGCGTCGGTAACAGCCTCTCTGTCCCTCGCGCAGGATAATGTGCTGCAGCAGCGTCGGTAACAGCCTCTCTGTCCCTCGCACAGGATAATGCGCTGCAGCGGCGTCGGTAACAGCCTCTCTGTCCCTCGCGCAGGATAATGCGCTGCAGCGGTGTCGGTAACAGCCTCTCTGTCCCTCGCGCAGGATAATGCGCTGCAGCAGCGTTGGTAACAGCCTCTCTGTCCCTCGCGCAGGATAATGCGCTGCAGCGGCGTCGGTAACAGCCTCTCTGTCCCTCGCGCAGGATAATGCGCTGCAGCAGCGTTGGTAACAGCCTCTCTGTCCCTCGCGCAGGATAATGCGCTGCAGCGGCGTCGGTAACAGCCTCTCTGTCCCTCGCGCAGGATAATGCGCTGCAGCAGCGTTGGTAACAGCCTCTCTGTCCCTCGCACAGGATAATGCGCTGCAGCGGCGTCGGTAACAGCCTCTCTGTCCCTCGCGCAGGATAATGCGCTGCAGCGGCGTTGGTAACAGCCTCTCTGTCCCTCGCGCAGGATAATGCGCTGCAGCGGCGTCGGTAACAGCCTCTCTGTCCCTCGCGCAGGATAATGCGCTGCAGCAGCGTTGGTAACAGCCTCTCTGTCCCTCGCACAGGATAATGCGCTGCAGCGGCGTCGGTAACAGCCTCTCTGTCCCTCCCGCAGGATAATGCGCTGCAGCGGCGTCGGCTGTGTGGAGGGTAAGAAGCCTTGTCTGATCTCCGCTGCCCACCCCCCGGGCTCTCCTGTGGGCGCGCTGCCCTCCCCTCTCTCCCTCCTGCCCCCTCCCCCGCCCCCCTCCCCTGCTGACGGGGCCGTCCCGGTGTTCCCCCCCGCCTGAGCCCCGAGGAGGGGGGTGAGCGTCACTGTGTCTGTCTAAATACTGAACATCTGTAAATGCAAAATAAAGAGGTTGTTTTTTGAGTACAGAGCTCCTGAGTTATTAATGCTGAGCTCCACTTGATTTTTACATCTTGACTCTTCCCGTGCTCTGTAATGAGGAATGAAATGAACGTTACCTCCCCCCCCCCACACACCCTCCCTCCTCACCCCCCCCACGCACACACACACCCTCCCTCCTCACCCCCCCACGCACACACACACCCTCCCTGCTCACCCCCCCCACGCACACACACACCCTCCCTGCTCACCCCCCCCACGCACACACACACCCTCCCTCCTCACCCCCCCCACGCACACACACCCCCTCCCTCCTCACCCCCCCACGCACACACACACACACACAGACAGACACACACATGCACTGACACACACACACATGGCAAGCAAGGCTCCAGACCAGTATATAGTCGTGTTTGTTTATTTATTTACTTAATCCAGTATTCATTTACAGCAAACAGGAAGCAGTTGAAAGTCTGTGTGTATATGTATGTATATATATGTATATGTTTGTGTATATTTATATATGTATGTGTATATATGTATATTAGAAAATAAATTCATTAAGATTTGTAGGTTTGGTGATTCTTTAACTTGGTGGCATCGGGAAAGGACTTTTAGTGAAAATGTTTGCCTGTGAGTATTTCTAGATGTCAAAACATAACAGTATTAAATACATTGATATAACCCTCTGCCACGGCTTAGAGTAGCATAACATAAACACACTGCGCTGCTCCCAGCACACACAACTAAACAACAACACAAATTATACAACAAAACAGATTCACTTTGCTTTTCAATCCCCTTCAAAGAGTCCTGACTCGGCTCGGAGCCAAACCTGCCCTACCATCCGACCAGCTAGAAAACAAGGGTGTGAGGGAGTGGGGTCGGGTGCGAGGGAGTGGGGTCGGGGTTTGGGTGTGAGGGAGTGGGGTCGGGGTTTGGGTGTGAGGGAGTGGGGTCGGGTACGTGGGAGTGGGGTCGGGTACGTGGGAGTGGGGTCGGGGTTCGGGTGCGAGGGAGTGGGGTCGGGGTTCGGGTGTGAGGGAGTGGGGTCGGGGTGAGGGTGTGAGGGAGTGGGGTCGGGTGCGTGGGAGTGGGGTCGGGGTTTGGGTGTGAGGGAGTGGGGTCGGGTACGTGGGAGTGGGGTCGGGTACGTGGGAGTGGGGTCGGGGTTCGGGTGCGAGGGAGTGGGGTCGGGGTTCGGGTGCGTGGGAGTGGGGTCGGGGTTCGGGTGTGAGGGAGTGGGGTCGGGGTTCGGGTGCGTGGGAGTGGGGTCGGGGTTCGGGTGTGAGGGAGTGGGGTCGGGGTTCGGGTGTGAGGGAGTGGGGTCGGGGGTCGGGTGTGAGGGGCAGGGCTCTCACACCGTGCCGAGCCGCACGTCGTAGGTCACCATGTGGTAGTTGTCCCAGGAGAAGAGCTGCCTGCGGGCCGGGTTGTAGTCGATCATGCTGTTGTAACGGTAGCGGTTCAGGAAGGGGATGCTGAGCGCCCGGCCGTGCCCGCTCTCCGTGCTGTAGCTGTAGTTCACCGTGGTGTTGGGCATGGTGTAGCTGGCCACGGTGTAGAGCGTGCCGCAGATCACGAAGGCGTTGGCGACGGACTGCTTGCGCACGCTGGTCTCCCAGCTGTGCAGCACCTCCAGGCTGTCAGGATCCAGCCGGGACAGCACGATGGCACCCTTGGCCTTGCTGGTGCTGTAAATGGCCCAGAGCCCCGTCTCATCCACGGCCAGGTCGATGTCGGTGTAGCCGCCCCAGGAGTAGGGGTACTGCCCGTGGAAGCCGGCATGGGGTAGCTCCCTGCGGGCGGCCACGCTCTCCGTGCGCAGGTCGTAGCGGAGGAGGGTGCGGGATTTGCGGCGCTGGTAGTAGAGTGAGCCCCGGTACACTACGGCCCCGGTGCTCTCCACGGACTCGGGCAGCAGGAGCACCTTGCTGGGGAAGCCGCGGGAGAGCTGCTTGAGGTCCTCATAGCCGAAGAGCTGCCGCACCGCGCTGCCCACCGCGTCCAGGCGCCACGTCATCTCGGGTCCGTAGAGGGGCACCGGCTCGGGGTCCTGCATCCACACACCGTACTTCCCAGAGATGCTGTCTGCCTTCCGGTGACTCTCCGGCTCACCCAGCCACACCAGCTCACCACAGCCTGGGGGAGAAAGGGAGGGGGGGAGAGAAGGGGAAGAGGGAGGGGAGGGGGATCAGTATCGACGCAGCTGTCTCGATGTTTTGTGTACATTTCTTTTATTTTATTTATGTAGTGCCTTACCATACCACGGAATCTCAAAGCGCTTTACAGACAGTATGTATCATGATCAAGAAACAAGACCGATATTAATAAAATACAATGAGAGTAATAATAACAATACATAGCAAATATCTAGATAGGACAAAAATAAAATAAATAAGAACAAACACAATACAAAGTTAGCAGATCAAAATGAGGTTAGGTTAAAAAAGCTGATCTATAAAAATGAGTCTTTAATCTTGATTTAAAAATGTT
>NW_026707989.1:0-16729 GCF_902713425.1 Acipenser ruthenus
ACATTCAGAGGCGTGTACATGAACGTGATTTTCTTTGATCAAGCAGAAAAAAGGTCAAATACACAAATACTGTATTTACATATTTGTTGGCGGATTGATTTGGAACAGTGATTTAGCATAGTTTGAAATATAACATTCAAGGTCCTTTGTGGCAGGCTGGCTCGCAGTGGTGAGGTGTGGTGATGTCACGGACCAGGAAGTACAGAAACCAAAACAATGGATGGGCGGGTGAAGCTGAATGCTACGGCACTCAGTTGAATTTATTAATAAACAAAACAAACATAAAAGATTTAAACAAACAACAAAACAGAAACCAAAGGGCACGAGGGCCAAACGAATCAGACAGACAAACAAGTAAGTGTCGTGCTGGCTAATCCAGCACGTTTTAGCAATTGTTATTTCTGTCTCCTCTCTATCTCCCCGTACCTCCTCTCTGCACCCAACCCTGCAGCACGGACAGCTGCAGGTTCTTATACTCTGGCCGAGGTGTTAACTGGCTGTTAATTATCTTATTACCCCTCGGCCACAGTCTGCCCGCGTTTGGTAAGGATGCATGACTGTCAGCTACTTAAATAATCAGTAGCTGATCAGTCATGCATCCTCACTGGGTTTTTAAATATAAGTATAAAAAACAATAACAAAAGACGCGGCGCTTTTATCAGCGCCGCAAACAAATACAAATAATAATAAATAGGGGCGGGACACTCCGCCATATCCTTTTATCAGAGATTAAAGTCCTTGTATTGACCAATCAGGTTAAAGGAAATCTAATCAAAAGTAAATTATTTGTATCAATGCATTCTGCGAACAGCTCTACAGAGAAAAATAATATCAAATTATTTTCTTAATGTACACAATGACTTTAAAAACAAAGTTACTGAGTTTTTGAATGTTACTCCCATGATGAAAAATCAATTGAAGGTGTATAGTATGTGTAACACTAACATAATTTCAACACTATTCCATCATTCCTCTTGTTCAGTCTTGAGAAGCCTTTTCAAAAGCTATTTTTTTCTGGAATAGTTTGTGGTAATTAATCTAAAAAGAAACACAACACAGAAGTCTCAGAATATATTAAAGTAGGATAAGTAATGAGTATAAACAATTAAATAACAGGGAGATATGTTCTAATCCAAGGCTACCAACGAAACATGTTGTAGGTGAGTACCCAGGGTCTGGAGAGTATGGGAAGTTGCCTTTGAAATAAAAAATACACAATAGGGGCTGAAATACCCATCTATTATTTTTAACTTGGGTGTTTTTGTATGATTTTTTCATAGCATAGCAGTTTTTTATTAAAAAAATATATATAACATCATCCCTTTTTTTGAAACCCTCTCTCTACAGCAGTTGGTGCATTGTGTAATATTTCTTAATACTTATCATTTAAGGTTTAACTTAAGTGTTATATTACCGTACATGACTGAATGACACATGCAGTGGGTCCAAAGCTTTCAGTATTTTCAGCTTCCTTGTTTATGGTGAATTGGTTATAATTTCAGTTATTTTTAAGGCTTATTTTGTATTAAAAAATGTATTGTGTACCGATTATATTATCTATACATTTTTAAAGTTCTTATTCATTGGTCCTCAAATTGTGTCAATTTTTTTAATGTTTACACCTGGCTGCACTTTGTTGTTGAGAATTTCACCCCTGATAGTGACTATGGGGCAGCAAACTCTTACCTTGTGACATTCTTTTCTCTAAAATACTGGAAAAGAAACTAGCTTCCTAACTTAAAAGGCATGTTTGTAACTTTGCTTTCTGGCTCTAATGTTTATGAAGATATTATAGGCTGAAATGAATGACAACTGACTGTTGTATAACATGGACAAAAAGTTATTATAATATTGTATTTCTTGCATGTGTAAAAAAGGCTATTTTTACATTATAACCACAGTGTGAAATTTTCCAAACTAGGTGTCCAAAATGATTTAACTAGCTCTAGCTTTTTATAGACTTTGTATTACGCCTTATGAAGTGTAAATAAAAAAATTTAAAAAAATTAGTGTGTCAATCGATAGATGTTTATTTAAGGACCAAAACATTAGGTTACGAGTTGTAACCCTGATTCCCTGAAAAAGAAATGTCAACCATTACGAGTTGGGAAATGACCCTCGTGTCACATGAACTGAGCACATATTCAAAAAGCTGCCTGATAGGCCCACTGTGATCACATATCTGCTGCATTCTGAAACAAACCTTCGCCATTTGATTCCAAAATGGCAATAAAGGCGAGCTAGCGGCCTTGCAAAATTATTGGTTGACATTTATTTTTTAGGGAACCAGGGTTACAACTTGTAACCCAACGTTCCCTTTCAATCTCGAAATGTCAACCGTTAGGAGTTCGGAAATTTATACCCAAGCTGTCGCAGTGATCCAAAGCAGCCACAAGCCTCAAGGACTCTGGACCCCACCGAAGGTGCCGCTGAACCAGCAACATTCAGTCGATAAAACCTTATAAACATATGTGGTGTGGCCCACGCTGCAGTGTTACATATGCCTGGCAGGGATGCCCTGTGAAACCCTGCTCAAGATGTCATAGTCCATCTAGTCGAGTGAGCTGTAACATTACATGGAGAGGATAAGTTAGCCAGCTCATAAGCCAACTTGATTGTATCCACTACCCAATGCAGCAACTGTTGCTTGGAAAGTGCCTGATCCTGAGTATGTGACCCACAACATACCAGTAACTGGGTTGGTTGTCGCCATGATCTAGACTTATTAGGCCCTGACAGGGCAGAGTGTGAAAAATCTCTTCAGAAGCGAAATCTTCTTCAGACGCAAAAGAGGGCGGATAGAACGTCTCCAATTCCACCGACTGGTTAAGGTGAAACCACGAAACAACCTTAGGCAGAAAAGCTGGGTTAGTGCACAAAGTAACCTTGTCACCACCACTGGCAAAACGCAAACAGGAACCCTCTATCGAGAGGGCCTGTAACTCACTGACACATTTTGCTGACTTGACAGCCAGGAGAAACACAGTCTTTAAGGACAAGAATTTAGGGTCCACTGAATGCAGAGGTTAGAAGGGAGCCTTCATGACAGCCTCTAGGACCAAGTCCAGACACCAGGATGGAACCATCGTTTTAAGGGGAGGGCGGAGCCTCCTAGCCCCTTTCATGAACTGCACTGCCAGAAAAAGAGCTCAGGGAGACAGAGTCAATTTTGACGTGGCACACAGATATAGCAGCCAGGTACACCTTCAACATCGAGGGGGATTCTCTAGGAGGTCCTATAAGATCTGCAAAATAACCGGCATAGTGCAGGAGGTGGGGTCATGGTCTCTCTCCAAGCACCACTCCTGGAAAATCTTCCATCTATATGAAGACTGAGACCTTGTTGAAGAGGCTCTAGCAAGTGTGGCGATAACGGTAAAGGCAGAGGGCACTCAGACGCTCCCGTTCAGGAGCCAGACCCACAGCTTGAGTGATCCGGGGTCCAGGTGCCACAAGTGACCCCGCGCCTGACTGAGAAGGTCCCTGCGTAGTGGGATCTCCCACGGCTGACCCTGAATGAGCTGGCTCAGGGCAGCAAACCATATCCTGTATATTATTGTACTGTTCTAACCATTTCTTAAAATAATCTAAAAGAAATACATTACAATAATTTCAAAATTAGGGCTTTATGTCTGGGCATTTACATTTCAAGATGCTAGTTGATTCCTGTTTGTAAGAGTTCCACAAAAGAAAAGCAAAAATGTAATATCTGGCAAAACCATACTGGTAATGGTTACAGTAAATCAGCACATAATTACCTTTATAGAGACAAATGAATGGCTGCAGTGACAGGTAATTTAAATAGACTTTATTAAAAATGCAATAATATTTTAAGTAAATATTAATTAAATTACTAGTTCCCTTTCAAGTACGAAATGTAACCATTACCCGCGGCACTACAAACTGTCGCTACCATAGCAACCGTCTGCGGTTCCCAGTTCTGAACTTCCTATGATACTAGCGTATTGCGATGAAGTGGGAGAACTGTAACAAAAACATTTTTGTTGTTGCTGTGGTAGTTTATTATTATTATTACTATTATTATTATTATTAAGGTGCGGTGAAGGTCTTAATATGAGTGCTGGACCAAACAGCAAGCAATCAAAAACTTTCGGTGAGTGGGAGGAAGATTACTTTTTCACCACTACAAACTCAAAATGTGTGTCTAATCTGCCATTCAAGCGTAGCTCTTACTAAGGGAAATGTTGAAAGGCATTTCAAAACTGTTCACAAGAAGTATGAGAGTGACTTTCCAGCTAAACTACAAAGGAGAAAAGTGAAAGAACTGAAGTCTCAACTTGCTGCCCAACAATCGATCTTTACAGGGTCCAGCTTGAAATCAAAGGCAGCCACAATTGCATAATTCCAGGTGAGTCGTGTACTAGCAAAGCACAATAAATCATTCCAGGATGGAGAAATGGTAAAAGAGGCCTTTTTAGAGGCAGCAGAATAATTGTTTGAGGATTTAAAAAATAAATCGGAAATAATTTCCGCTATTAAGTATGTTCAGCTATCCAGAAATACTGTTACGCAGCGCTGTGAAGTCATGGGTGAGGATTTAGGGGAGCAACTAAAGAAAGACATAAATGAGTGTGTGTTCTTTTCACTTCAATTTGACGAGTCGATAGACGTGATCGACACATCCCAGTTGTGCATTTTCATTAGGTGTTTGAAGATCTGACTGCCAAAGAGGAACTGCTCAAAATCATATAGTTGAAAGGAAAAGCTTGAGGGGAGGACATTTATAGGCATTTAAGGACTTTATCAATGACACTCAGTTGCCCGTTTACAAACCTGTGTCCATAACCACAGACCGAGCACCAGCTATGACAGGCCGCACCAATGTGTTCATTGCCCTTTGCAAAAGTGATAATGACTTTCCTGACTTCCTTAATTATCACTGCATAATTCATCAGCAGGCTGTGTGTGGTAAAATGCTGAATATGAAAGATGTCATGGATATCGCGCTCAAAATCGTGTATTCGATTCGAGCCAGAAGTCTGCAGAGACGCCTCTTCAGGTCTCAACTGGAAGAAAGTGAAGCTGAACACACAGACCTCTTGCTACACACAGATGTAAGCTGGCTTAGTAGAGGTAAATTTCTGCATAGATTTAGGGATCTGTTGTCTGAAATCAAGGAGTTTCTGGCCTCAAAAGATGCAGAATACAAGCAGTTGGAAGACGAGGTGTGGCTGTTAGATTTAGCTTTTTTGACTGACTTTACTGCTCGGTTGAATGAACTCAATGTAGAGCTGCAAGGAAAAGACAAAAATATTGTTGAAATGATTTGTTTTGTCACAGCTTTTAAACAAAAGTAAGAATTGCTGTCCTCACAACTGCAGTGACACGAAGTGAGGAATTTCAAAAACGTGATGTCAGGGAAAAACACCAGCACATTTGGACAGTGGTTGTTCAACAGGTGTATCAACCTTATCACAGACTTTGACAGATGCTTCCAAGACTTTGCAATGCTAGAGCCTGTAGCAACATTTAAGTGCTTTCCATTTGGTGCGGACGTTGATGTTGATGAAATTGCACCAACATAGCAACACTCTACTGTCGAGAGTGAAATTCTGACTCTGCAAAGCGACCTCCAAATCAAATCGAGGGCATTGGGGGAAAACTTTTTGAATCTTATCGTGGAGGACAAATATCCAAATATGAGAAAAAGTGCCATGTACTTGACAGAATTTTTTGGATCCACCTACCTTTACGATTCAGCATTCTCACACATGAAGATCATCAAGTCTAAATATCAGTCCACTCTAACAGATGATCACCTGGACGTCTGCTTGAGACTAGCAATCAGCAGCTACAATCCAGACTACGCAAAGCTTACTGACACCATGCAGTGCAAATCATCAAACCAATAAGGTAAGAAATTATTATATCTCATAATTCTAGTCAAAAAGTATTTCATAATCCTATAGTTAGTGTTATTTTTTTTTAATATATATATAAATTTAGTCTTCTCAACGCTCGCAACCCCCCGCTGACAGAGGCAATGCTCGAGACCGGCCTGCGGCTGCTCGTCGCAGAGGCCATAATAGATTCTGCCGCCCTGCACAAAGACAGAAGGCGCAGGCTGAGCCATAGGTAAAACAGCAGCCCTAAGAGTTTGCTGCCACAGGTCAAGGGCCCCTTCTCAGGGACCCATCTGGACTATTGGTGTCAATGTACCACAGACATCTGAGTGCTTACTACAGTTCAGACTGGCTATTCTCTACAATTCATGCATGGTCCCCCCCCCTTTTTTTCCAGTTTACCTGGCATTGCAGAATTCCAAGGGAGACATGTGCTTGCCCATACAGACAACACAACTGTGATAGCCTTGCAGCATTCCGGTCGTTATGCAATCATGCCCTATTTCAGGGAATCTGGGTTATGATAATAATGTTTTTTTACATACCTAAAGACTTATGAGTGTCAAGAGATAAGGTTTCATATGTAAAAAAGTGTTTTACAAAGGAATGTCACTAAATGTCCCAATCACGATCAAAGCTACAAAACAACACCACAATCTCAAAAAATGTTAATGCCCTTCTCCATTTATCCCCTCTTTTGTAATGATTTCCATTACACGAGAGTAGATGTTAAAACTTCATGCTGATTTGAACTCGGCTCTCGTCAAGATAAGCACCAACTAAGACGTAGCTTTACAGTAAACTAATGTGATCCATATGTGTCTCCATCCATTTACGTTTCCTTCCATATGATGATGTAGATATCCTTCTGTCTGGTGTTAATGGCTGAAGTGTAATGCTGGCTCCAGGGATCAGCTTATTTTGCCTCCCTGGCGCATCAGCACACACAACGGCTGCGATGCTGGCTCCGGGGTACAACCACAGTGCGGCCTCCCCAGCGCATCAGCATGACAACCGTCTGGATTGAGCTAAGTAGGGTACATCTCTGGGGTCTTCAAGTAGGCACCTTCCATCCTCAGTGTTTCGTCGACTAGCCCACGACACCACAAGAGGGCTCGATTCTGGCGTCCCAGCATCACCCACCTCCATCCCCCACTCAACTCAGCCCAGCTTACTTACTTGTACATAAGTGTTTTACAAAGGAATGTCACTAAATGTCCCAATCACGATCAAAGCTACAAAACAACACCACATTCTCAAAAAATGTTAATGCCCTTCTCCATTTATCCCCTCTTTTGTAACAATGTAGCAAAACAAAAGGTATGTAAGAAACAAAATCCATAATGGGAATGGGCTCGATGAGTTGAGACAAACTTAAAAACTGTTTTTTATCTTTTTTACACTAAAAATCCTGAAAACTTCTAAGAAAAAACCTTTATACCAACATTCAAAATGTATATATGTTTCTAAGTTAAATATAGATAATATTTTGAAGGTATTTTGATGTAAAAATTAGCTGTAACTATGAAAATATGCTTTAGTAGATCAACATGAGTGTAAAGTCTTACACATAGGGCGCTAAAACATTAGAGGCAAGTACAACATGAATAGTAATGAAATAGAGGAAGCTATGTACGAAAAGGACTTGGGGGTAGTAGTGGATAAATCTCTTAAGCCAACTAGATAGTGTGGAGAAGCTATAAATAAAGGCAAATAGAATGTTCTTATATCGCCAAGACACTTGATTAAAATGATACAATGCACTGGTACGACCACACCTAGAATACTGTGTACAGTTCTGGTACCCATATTATAAGAAAGACGTTGAGGCATTGGAGAGAGCAGAGAAAAGAACAACACGATTAATTACAGGATTGAAGGGTATGTCATATGAAGATAGACTGAAAGAGCTGAATCTGTATAGCCTCGAAATAAGAAGAGCCAGGTGACTTAATAGAAGTATTTAGAATTGTCAAGGGGTTTAACAAAGTAACTGCTGAGAATTATTTTTCACAGGTAACAGAAAACAGAACCAGGGGCCACGGGTGGAAGCTGAAGAAGGGCATATTCAGGACCGAGTGGAATAGGAGCTTTTTCACGGAAAGGGTAGTGAACCATTGGAACAGGCTGCCGGACAGAGTTGTTGACGCAGAGACTATCTGAACCTTCAAGAATAGACTGGATGCTGCCATGAGCAATGCTGCATAACCCTCTCTGTGACCATAATAAGACCTTTAGCTAGCCGCCTGGAGGAAGGGTGGTCTTTTTATCCATGGATTCTCAGAGGTTTCATTTTCCCTAATAACCTGGTTAGGGTTTCTTTTATTTTTCCTCTCCTGAGTGCTAACGAACCACGCTTGTACCAAGTATACCAAGTTTCAACATAATTTAATGAGCGGTTCTCGAGATTTGTTAAAAAAACACAAGGATGATACAAACATGTACAAGCACCTCCACTGGATTCCCTTCATCATACATATCCTGTGTGGGAGATAAAAATGAAGAAGAAGAAAAAAGAGCTTGGAATTTTGGACAGGATATGCTGGCATGAAAGTATCAAAGGATGTCATATTCATTTACTTTTGTTCTATTTTGAAAGCATGATTTGATGGGAATAACAGCATAGACGTTTACACATTTTTATACAATTCAATATATTCCAAATTATTTTTTCAGTTTTACATTTTTAGAATAACAGCATGAGACAGAGTGAAAACAAAAGAGGAAGAAAGCGCTTGTTAATATTTTTGAAATGCATTTCGTGTTTTGAATAAATTTGAACATACCGGAAAGCTGGTATAGCTCTGGGCAACGCCATCTTGGGGAGCATGCGCGTTGACGTAAGGCTCTATTATAGCCGTGAGCGTGCTTAATAATAGTCAATGTGGGAAAATATATAATTTGGTTGGATTTTAACTGTAGTATGCCTGTGACGGGGTACACCCTGCCCCAGTGCGTATTTTGTGTTTTTCTGTTGTTTTATGATTTGAACGTATGTATGTATGTATGTATTAGCGCACTGGGTGTGGTGTTTAAATTGTACAATTGTAGTCAAAAGTTTACATATGCCAATGGAAATTTATAATTTCTAGAAATTTCTCAAAAACGAAGAATTATAGGAAAAATCTTTTGCAGCAAAAGTTTATTTAAGCAATTTTTTTGCAAAACTCCAAAAACGCTAATTCATAGTGTGACAAGGAAAATTGAATTAATAGCTAGTTGAGGCACTTTTAGCTATAATAACCTATTTTAAACGATTAGGATATTTGTCAATGAGCTTTTGGCATGACTGTTCCAGTTCATTCAAATTCCGAGGACTTCTCTTGTCCACAGCCTTCTTCAACTCATACCAGAGATTCTCAATGAGATTTAGATCGGGACTTCGATTAGGCCATTCCAGAACCTTGATTTTATTATTCTTTAACCACTGTGAAGTAGATTTTGATGTGTGCTTTGGATCATTGTTTTGTCCAGTTGCGCTTCAAACCAAGTTTTGTAGCGGAGGGTTTCAGATGATTGGGCTTTTATCTTTTGGTATGCTATGGAATCCATTTTACCATGTATTGAAACTAAATTTCCTGTGCCATTAGACGAAAAACAGCCCCATAGCAGCTCACGTGCAAACTATGCCTGGGGCTGATTGAATGATTTAACAAGCAATCGAGCCCAGGCACAGCTGCATAAAAGAGGCAAGGATCGTTCACTCGGGGTTGAGTGTTCAGAGTGGAGAACATGAGAGAGACATTATGATTTGTAACATTGCTACTCGAGCTGGCTTTAAACCAGCAAAATACTTGTTTATTTTATGTTCAGTGTTTTGTGTAACTGCTTATTTTTGCCACCGTGTCTTTTGTTTTGTTCCAGTGTTTTTGTTTGTTATTTAATGTATTAAAAGGTGCAACAGCGCTTCATACCCTGCAGTACTGTGTGTGTCTCCTTCCTGGTCTGATGTCACCACCAGGCCTATCCGTGACAAGGTCTAACTGTTGAGAGTGGGTATATAAGGTTTAGACCAAGGGATATGACCCCAACATTGGAATAAATTAATGTAGACATTCTAATATTACAAGACTATACTTTAATTTTAAGGTGTAGTGGATTAGTCCCGGGGAGGGGCTAGTGATAAGTACCTGTGTGGGGCTTATTTTAGGGGGGATAGATTTGAGACTCCATTGAGGCTGGAGTCACTGAGTAGCCATGTACTCAGTGTAGAATATTTTTGTTAAATACAGTGTTGCAGATTTGTTTATGTTTATATATATATATATTTTAGCTCAAAGAGAATACTGTGTTCAGTTCTGGTCACCTCGCTACAAAAAGGATATTGCTGCTCTAGAAAGAGTGCAAAGAAGAGTGACCAGAATTATTCCTGGTTTAAAAGGCATGTCATATGCTGACAGGCTAAAAGAATTGAATCTATTCAGTCTTGAACAAAGAAGACTACATTGCGATCTGATTCAAGCAATCAAAATTCTTAAAGGTATTGACAATGTCGACCCAGGGGACTTCTTTGACCTGAAAAAAGAAGCAAGGACCAGGGGTCACAAATGGAGATTAGATAAAGGGGCATTCAGAACAGAAAATAGGAGGCACTTTTTTACACAGAGAATTGTGAGGGTCTGGAACCAACTCCCCAGTAATGTTGTTGAAGCTGACACCCTGGGATCCTTCAAGAAGCTGCTTGATGAGATTCTGGGGTCAGTAAGCTACTAACAACCAAACGAGCAAGATGGGCTGAATGGACGCCTCTAATTTGTAGCCTTTCTTATGTTCTTTTGTTCTTATGTGGGGAATTGCTGCGGTGAGGGTAAAAGTGATTGAGCATTCCAAATTGGGAGAAAATCAGGGGGAAAATTATAATTGGACACATTAGGTTTTTTCTTTTTAAATAAAGAAAATATATCAGATAAATTTTGTTCAGTAAACAATATCTGCTTGTATCATTTTTTGATATTTATGAATGTTGTAAAAACATATATTTTAAAACACAAAAAGACTATATGTTCGTTTTTAATTTTAAGTCAAATACATGGGAGTTACAGTGTTTTTCTGTTTCTTTCTTATCTCTAAAGGCGTTCCTGTGATGTTTTCTGCCTCTAAAAATGAAATGCCCATCTCAGTGACATCACTTGAAAAAAAAAAAAAACATTCAGGCAGTGAAATGCAATCCCTACCCTATCCAATGATATGTGTTTACAACCTGTACTGCAAAGCATGGCAGCCCAGTAAGTCAAAGAAATGAAGTGTGTTTTTTATCACGTTTACCCGATCATGGTCCCAGAATGACACATCAGTATGATCATGTTTACACAATCACGGTCCTTAAAGGGTTAATGTCCTTCCCCTTTCTCATCATATGCCTGAATGCTCATGAGATAATCAAACAATTTGCCCTTAGACCCCAATAGCTGGATCAGCAGTAGTCATTTTGGGAGTTGTAATGTGCATGGTATGTCTGAGTGGAAATGAACAGTGTGGCAAGGTAAAAGCCTTGCATTTGTAAATAGTGTGTTTCTGTTGAGTTTAAATAAAGTTGAAATACTTTGAATTTGAGTTTGGCAGGGATGGGGTTAATTCCATCCCTGCCAGATCCCTGTGTAGAATGGTATAAAAAGGGAGATCCTTTGTTTGTGGGTGTTTAAGGAGTTTGGAGGGTTCAGTGAATGAACAAGTAAGGTGTGTTTATTTGGAGTGGCTGTTTCAAGGGCTTGTTTTGTTCAAACCTTTCATTTGTTCCCATGTTTTGTTTGGTTTATTTTGTTTGTTTCTTTAATAAAAATGATGCCACAGTGCTTTAAACTGCAGCTTCCTGTCAGTAGCAGCCTTGGACATGATGCTATCCTGCCACAAATGGTTTGCAGCAATTGCTATTTCTCACACAATTTACAAAGCAGGGTAGATTAGTAACATGCCCAGGTGCCAAACGATAGCTTTGTCTTTGTCGATAGAACCCCGGTCAACAAAGACCCAATCTGCAGCAGTACATTAATAACAATACTAATAATAATAATAATAATAATAATAATAATAATAATAATAATAATAATAATAATAATAATAATAATAATCTCTTAGAGTTTTAGGGTCAATTGAGAAGCTCATAGAACACAAATATTTAACAGGGTTGTTAATGCACCACTCTAAAGGCATGGACACTATAAACAAAAATGTAAGCACTAAAACACTTAACCAAGAGCACTCTACCTAACGTATTTGCCATCCATCAATGTATCCATCTAAGTCTACCTCAGCAAGGAAGCAATAGTTCTTAGCAGAAAACATTTGTCTTCCCTGAAAAGCTGTCAGTGGCAACATGGACGGTGTCAATTGAAATAAAGTATGTAATGTAAACACCTCTACCATGTACATGCATTAGAACTCATAATGTGTATACATAACCATGACTGATGAAAACACTGTAGCTGAACAATAAATTATGTTAGGGAAAGCATTAATTCTTTACCACACAGGTTTTCATTAAGTCGTAACACTAAAATGGGTTTCACTTTGGCCACATCACACTTGCTTTAGATCTTTAGCGTTTTCAAAAATATATCAGACCGAACAATTACAGACATGTACAAACTAAAATAAATAAAAAAAAGAAAATTAAAGTAAAAGAAAATAATGTTCTTATTTATTATCTCGAAACCACTGTGCGTAAATATTTCATTTTTGTTTAGCAGCTCAAAGGCTAGTATAGTATAGATTAAAAATCATTCATTCACCGGTACCCATGTGTGAATTCGATTGAGCGGACTTCCACTCTGATTGGGGTGGGTGAAGCAGGCATTCTTGAGCTGTGCTTCAACCGCTCTGTGCTGCTCTTTCCATTTCAATTGAATTTAATTGAACACTAATCAGCAAAGCACATCTTTCTGCATTTTTTAGGAGTATAAATGCTCCGGTAAACATAAATAATAATCACAATACTCATACTTTTGACGTTTTTGTTTTTATTTATTAGGCAGGGCTGCATTTTAGTAACAGCAATAGCGGCTGGTTGAATTGTTTTCATTGATAAAGTACATCCAGATTTTCCTGCGTATTATTTCTCAAGTAAAAAGTGGATACATTTCTTCCTAGAAAAATGAAGAAAGAAAACACAAAAGAGTCTAAAGAAAGTGCAAAGCGACAGAAAGTTATACCGAGTCCATTTCGATGATTTTTATGCTGGCTTTATGAAAAGGTTAGCATTGTTAGTTATTATAGTTTATCATAAAGTTAATATTTTTGAACTTGTAAACATTTTAAATGTATCATGTCCTAAACCAGCAGTTTGTCAGTCCCAAACTGTTGTCACATAAATTATATATTATATAAACGGGGCTGGGTGGGGGCAATTACATTTATCAGGTTATTCTGCCTTTTATTGCAATTGTGGTACCATTCAGTAGAGCAAACATTGGAAAGGGTTACTTGAGCATTAATCAAACACTTTACTTATGAAGAAACCTTAGAATTCGCTTCAGTGCCTTGTCTATAGCTAAGCCAGATGGTTTTCATCACAAGAGCCTATAAATATCTTCATCTTCAGAGAAAAAAGTAAAGTGCTCTTTCAAATGAAGCAAAACTTCGAAAGACATCAGTCACTCCATTGTGAAAATATTACAGCCTTGTCACCTTTACCCCAGAGATTCCTGTCAGCCTGGAAACTGGTGCCACTATAGAATTACAGTCTGCACTGTCAGTGCCTGCTGGAATTTTTAGTGACTGAGCTTTACATTTTGTTCCCTATAGACACTAAAACAAAAGCTTGAAAAAACTGTCTTGAAATCCTGTGACACTGTATTTATTCATTTATTCCACTTGTTTTTTTTTTTTCGCCCTGCTTTACCAGGGGATTAAAATGTACTAGTGTGGTTTCTGTAAGTATAACAATTATAATTTTAAAATAATTTCTATCAGTTATTTAGTTACTCTCAGTACACACAACTTTTATTTTAGATGACGAGAGGCAACGTGATTTCTATTGTAGTCTATTTATAGTCTAGATTTATCATCTTACATCAAATTCACAAAGTTAAGAAGTTCATCTGAGAACATTTCTACCTATATATTGCATCCCCATAGCCAGATAGCTACATTTAATTGTATAACTCTTCATGTGGCATAGCAGTCTCTCTCTGGTGGAACACCATACTGTACATGTGTCAGTTGGTCTCTGGGGTACCAATATGTTTAATGGCTTACAATAATTGTATTATCGTTTGCTTGCCCAAAAAAGAAGAAAAAAAAAACGTTGATAGTAAGCATTTTACTAATGCTATGATAGGACATTACTTTTGTATTAATACATATTTAATGGGGATATGTATGGTATTGTGAGTGCTTCATACATATTTCACAGTCTGCTTTGTAATATTCTGAATATTACCCCTGTGGGGCTGGTTTCTGAGATAGTGTTCTGTTACCCACCCGTTCAGACAATTATATGTTAAAGATTAAAATGATCTAGAAGTGTATAATTAAAACCATGGGACAGTACTTTTTTTCTAAAACTGTTCTTTGGTTTGTTAAGTATAGAAATAGATTTATTTCTATTCACATGATGTACTTTCTGTGAAAGTGCAGTTTTAGTAGATTGAGCACTGTTGCTTTAAGACTATTGGTTACCCAACCACTGTCAGTCCCACATGAGTTGAAGGTTTGTGTTACTTTGGTTAGAAAAGTAAGTTTTGTAATGGTGGGATACTTTACAGTTTTACAACCACAGCAACTGTGTTTCTCATTTTTTATTACAGATTTTTAACTACGTATTAGAAGAAAAACAACTGCCCGTAGAATTACAATCTCAGGGCTCTGTGAAATGTTATAAACCACTTCAGCTTCACTTTTGTGGTTTATAACACTGAAGGACCCCTTGAATTAAATGTTTTCTTGAAATCTAAAAAACAAATCACATTTGCAAAGCAAATTGATAAAACCCACTAAACAAACCATCTCTGTTAGTAAGATATGTGTGATATTAGTGAAATGCAACCAACTAAGTAGTTTATTTACCTCATACTACTCATGAGAAGTTGCAGGTAAAGTATTCTTTCCAATCTCAGTAGGTCATTCACTTAATATACATTTTTTTCAACTCATTATGGGATTGAAGTGAAATGTTCCCTTTGAGACGACATCATAACATGTGCTACAGATTATAAAATAGTGCATTGCATTGAGTACATAATTATTTTATATGTCATTATAATAATAATAATAATAATAATAATAATAATAATAACTTGTTTAAAAGTGCATTAAGTTGTTATTGTTTTCCTTTCCTTCACAAGCCACCCTTAACAAAACCATTAGGTTCAACTAGCAGGCAACATATATATATATATATATATATATATATATATATATATATATATAGTGCGCACACTTTATAACGCTATAGTGGGGAGCCATAGTTACAAGACCATGCTATTTGTGCTCCGTCTTATAACCAGTATAAAAGGGCTACTGTAATGGCATTATGGAGCAAATGGGAGCCACAACTCTACCGTGTTATCTCTCTCTCTCTCTCTCTCTCTCTCTCTCTCTCTCTCTCTCTCTCTCTCTCTCTCTCTCTATATATATATATATATATATATATATATATATATATATACAATCATTGCAATGTTACCATTACCCTTTTACAGTTTATTCAACTAACTTTCGTACATAAAGTTATATAATCATCAGTGAGCCAAGCACCTGAGCATTTAACCAAGCTTCATTGATCACTTATTCCACTTTTGGCAACATGTCACAGCACTAAAGAGAATTTACAAGGCATTATATGACATATAAAGTATAGTTTATGGTAATTAAAAAAGCATAATTTAATTTCATAACCATCAGTTTGCTATGAATTGTGTGTTCATTTGGCTTTTGCTTGTGTTAGACAGCAGGTTTCACCTGAATGATTGTTTTTTTTTAATCTCTCAGGTGCCTACTTTTTAATGTATTTCTGTGTATGTCTGTGAACTTACAAAAAAAGTAACTGAACAAAAGACTTCACTCAATATTTCTGATGAATTATCTGTTACAGCAACCACAACCAAATTCAGTTTGGCTAAAGATTTCCATTTGAAATCCTCAGTATTTCTAATTTGTTAAACTGTGAGAGGTTCCTTTGATAATATCCACCAAGATGTTTATGAAATTCTTATTACCTTGGATAAACAAACATGCTAAGACTAATACTCTGTTTGATTACTTAAGATGAAAGACTACTGAAAATGTTATTTAATTTAATTTAATTTAATTTAATAACAGAAAAAGGACAACCTGTTGTGAAAACTCTATTCCTTATTTCCTGATTCGTATACATGAACATTTGCACAACGCACATAAACACACATTGAAATGGACCTAAAGTTAATCTGAAAATATGGCACACGCCAAAGCGTGCACCAATACTGTCTCATTGAAATCAAAGTTTACAATGGAAGAAATTGAACTGGATACCTCGATTAATATAACATTTAACATACTTAATAAAACACTAAGTAACATTACTCTCCAGACTCTCCAATACAAGGGCTAGCCAAAACCTTAGATCAATGATTTGCAACTTGCTAGTAAGGATACGGACACAATTTAAAAAAAATAAAATAATAATTAATACATTCATATGTGTTGCACTGTCTTATTTTTCTTGCATTGTCACAGCTAAATTGAAGTTGTATTGTTTTTTAGCAAGTCAGATTAGCCACTTACAATTTATAAACCTAAATTTAAAACAATTTAAATACTATATATATATATATATATATATATATATATATATATTTATATATAAAATATGGACTGAAGAGGAGGGCTATAGTAGAAAATGATTGACCTGAGGGAAGACTATTGTTACCGACAGGGCGCTATAATGC
>NW_026707990.1:0-16716 GCF_902713425.1 Acipenser ruthenus
ATGCAAGATTTTGCACTTTGTAAAAGGTGTACATGTACCGTAATAACATTTCAAATAAAACATGAAATACAACGTAAACATAATCAAATAGTTTGCAGGATTTGAAAAATGTCCCTGATCCCAATAATAACCCTAATAATAAAACCTCTTTGAAAAGCAACCATCACAAGGATTTATATAAAACCTGAAAGTGGGGTGTTGATGGCAAGCATTCATTTGAAAAACAAAATCATGCCACCTAATAAAGTCACATTTTTGGGTCCCCTCTATCATGCTATTCATTTCCCTGGACCCTTTACGTCAAACTCAACATGTGACTGAAATCTCCTAGTCATTACACAGAGTGTGAAAGCAAGCATGAAATTAAATACTTCAGGACATCACAAGAGTAGAGCTAAAAGGATGAGGATAGCCATGTGTAGAGCAACAGTATGACAAAAAAAACAAGAGTTTTAACCTTTTAAAACACCTCAACCATTCAGTTAGTTACAGTAAGACTGGAATAATGCTAGGTGTGTGTAACTGAATAAACTGATGAAGCTTTTTCTTGGTGTTGTTTTTCTGAGTGTATGCTTGATCGCAGCTGTGGCTCTCAGATAAGGGTTCAAGCATTTCACTCGATTACTCATGTCTACTTCTACAAAGCTTGGCTGTAATAAATTAATAAAATAATACATTAAGAATGGCCCAGCATGTTAGAATTATCCTAAGTCAATCTGAGGCTGGAGGTTGCCAGTACATTGAAGCAACAAAACAAAATGTTCTGGAATCTTGAGAAACAAGCTATTTTAATTGGCCGAGAGGGACTTCACTGATTTAGAATACCTTTTAGTAGATTCTGGTTGGACGTCTATAGTGGGCTGCTCTGGATCCAGACTGACCAGTCGTGTTGGGAAAGTAGATCCATCCCCCAAGCTGTTCAGTGACACAAACAGAAATGAAAGTGCATTAAATACCCAGCCAGAAGACAACGACGCTTTCATTGAATACAAGCAGAGGTGCAATCAGCAACAATGCTTTCCTACCTGAATAAGCAATAACCGACGCATTGAGAATAAGCAGGCTCTGCAAGAAATCCTTCAAATACTACCGAAACATGCATATGCCAGTAATATTACATACGCAAGACGAGGGTGGTTATGGCGATCAATAATCAATTAATTGTTGCATTTCTAAACACAAGTGAAGATTTTTGATAACAATGTAACATAAACCAACATGTCCAAAATGAGTCTAAAGATTTGCTTTTCACTTAAAGTAACAGTATCTCAACATAGCAAAACTTGACTCAGTCCGTGGATTTACCAGGCATAGCAATGAGAGAGCCTTTGATTTAACTTGTTGCCAATGTTGCCTTAGTTAATTGAATTCATGGTTACACTAAATATAACAATGGCACTGAAAAAGGAGAGGAGCATGTGGGATGCATCTGTTAAACAAGAAGCGATGACCACAGTGACAACCGCTAACCACTTCTTATGAATCCATGAAAATATTCTGCATGCATCTGAATAATAATAATAATAATAATAATAATAATAATAATAATAATAATAATAATAATAATAATCTTTGTGAATGCCACAGGACACCTGCCTCGTATACACCGGCAGCAGCCAGTACTTCTTCTCATCTCCAAACACTTCCTTCAGGTTCTTGCTGAACCCAAGTGAAAACCCATTTCTATCTGGACCATTTCTGAACACAGGTCCACGGAAAGCCTCTGGAGAAAAACAAAAAAACAAGATCAAGGGTTAATCTTCCTGAGAAATCTTATAACGCCTATTCTACAGTTCAATTAGTCCTTCAATTCTTTGATTCCAGGGATAACAATATGAAATTACTGTAGGAACAGAGCTGCACAATAATATGCAACAGAAATGAGCATACAGTAGTGTGATAAATAGAGAAAGAATCGACACTAAATCTCCCTCCTGATCAGAAAGGGTGCTGTGTAAGGCTGGTAGTACACTTCCCCACAGACGGGTCGACTCGACGGTGGGCAGAAACAGGAAGTCGGCCATCTTGGTGGGGGCACGTAGCTGTCAGAACACGAAACGACTCAAATGTGATTGGCTGATGGGGCACCAAGCTGATTGCAGGGAGGAGTTGGGTAGTACAAAGGGGGGGGGGGGGGGGGGTGTTGTCTGTGATAAGCACGAGAAAAGACCTGTGTGGTCAGGAGGGAAAATGTAAAGAGGAGTAAAACGGATAGCGGAGCTGCAGCCATGGAGCCAGTGCATACCTGATTCACTATCTCACTGCACAGCACAGCACAGCGCAACGGAGCACCATCAGCACTTCACTGACACTTGCACCAAGAGCACAGTTTCGTGCACGGAGGACTTGCGGTTACTGGTTTGGGACTGCAATCTGCCGTTGTGCTTCCCCTACACCGCTGCTGGTATTGGGGCAACCTGCTTGAGTTTTGAGAAGTTTTATTCTTTTTGTTATTTGAATTAAATAAACGGACAGTTTTTGGGAGCAAAACCCTGGTGTGGACATTGCATTTATTACACCCTTTGCACAACCTCTTCACAAGTAGTCAGTCTCCTCTATTGAGATGTACAATGAATCCCCATGACATTATTCATTCCAATAGCATCCAGACTTCACAGCAGGGTTTCTTACCTATGGTAGATCGGTTCTTACCAACGAGCCAGCAGTGGTAACTGAACAGGGACAGAATACTGATGAAGAACATGGCGGCCACAAAAAACAGAAACAGCACGTGGAATTTGGCGTGAGAGTCTGGAAGTTCACTCTGAGAGGAAAACAAAAAGGCACAAATCAAAAGATATGCAAGGCGATTACACGAGACATACTGAAAAACGTACAGGCATCGAATACCGTAGTCTTTCCTGAAATGATCCTGGCTCCTGGGCTGGTTTCACAGACCCCGATTAGCACTAATCATGGACTGCCCAATGTTCCCTGGGGTCAGGCTGTCAGAGATTAGTGCTGGACAGGGTCTGAGAAACCAGCACTAACCTAACCTTTCATCAGAGGCAATGCTAACAGCATGGGGGTCAATTCCTGGTTTTCAAACCCAATTCCTGTTTAAAATCAATCCCCAATTCCAAATCCTTCAAAACAAATCTGAATGGATATTTTAGAGCCATACTAATTGTTGTGCTTGTTCAACGGCTTTCATTTGAAGCCAGTTTAATTGACTGACAAACAGTGACTTCAATTTAATAAATCTGCTGCCACTGCGAGAAGCTCATTAACAGAATATTGCTAATTGCAATTTTGATCAGTGATGTGCTGGAATTGATGAAAAGGGAATAGGAATTGAAAAAACAGTAATTGACTCCAACCCTGAATCCTAATAGTTGTATTTCCACATAAGCAGAAATGTCCACATTTCATCAAACATGGCATTACTGAACACATTCATTGTTGCCTGGAGGGCTTCACATCAGTCAAAGTTAATCAATTAAAAATAATAAAATCAGGATTGAAAGAAAAGGGATTCAAGAAAAGGGATCCAAGAACATTTTCAGAAGTTATACATTTTCCTGCGCACTGCAAAAGATATACTGTACAACACGAACACTAACAAACAAACAGTGAAGCAAAGCCTAAGCTCAAAGGCACAGGTCTAGAAAACGCAAGCACTGCACAAGGATTTACATCAACACTTTTACCTTTGGACAATTCTCTGCAGCTTTCCTGCGGCAAAGCTTAGTGCAAACAGAGACAGACTTTATTAGATCACAATGTAAAGCAGCTTTATGGGATGGAATGGAACTGAAGTGAGAAAATAGTCAATAGCACTGAGGGAGGGAGGGAGGACGTGTGAATATTAGGAAGCATGTTCTTTTTTTTTTTACTACTAAATCAAGAACAAATGCATGAAGATATTTTGAATGAACAGGAGTACAACATGTAATGTGAAGAGTACAACAGATACACCTTGTTATTTACACTTAGCCTTTTACTTTGCAAGCTGAAGTGCAGTTCATCCAGTAAGTGGAACAATAAAAACGTGCATCTTTAAAAGCATGGAAGACAGTAATGCAGGGCAGAAACTGAAATACAGGAACAGCAACAGGCATCCATGAAAGAAAAACACTTCACCACTACGCATATTTTTGTAAGACTGTATACGAAAAAGCAGCATTAGAGGATAATTATTTATTAACCTGAATACAAAAAATGTAAAACATAAACAAGGCAAATTTAAGCAACTAAACAAATGAATCCTTAATTACTGTACCTCCAAATAATTTTTTTTTTCTGACATTTTAATTAGTAACCTGGAACTAGTACTAGAACAGAAGCTCTCAATCCCAGCCACCGTACAGGACCCTGCTACCACGTGCCTTCTTCTGAAAGTGCACCAAGGTCTCGACACAGTGCCTTGTGCACAGCTGGTAGAGAGGCTCAGGGCTGAATGGAAGAGGGTGACGGGTCAGGATTCAGGAGGACCCTGCTACCACGTGCCTTCTTCTGAAAGTGCACCGAGGTCTCGACACAGTGCCTTGTGCACAGCTGGTAGAGAGGCTCAGGGCTGAATGGAAGAGGGTGACGGGTCAGGATTCAGGAGGACCCTGCTACCACGTGCCTTCTTCTGAAAGTGCACCGAGGTCTTGACACAGTGCCTTGTGCACAGCTGGTAGAGAGGCTCAGGGCTGAATGGAAGAGGGTGACGGGTCAGGATTCAGGAGGACCCTGCTACCACGTGCCTTCTTCTGAAAGTGCACCAAGGTCTCGACACAGTGCCTTGTGCACAGCTGGTAGAGAGGCTCAGGGCTGAATGGAAGAGGGTGACGGGTCAGGATTCAGGAGGACCCTGCTACCACGTGCCTTCTTCTGAAAGTGCACCGAGGTCTCGACACAGTGCCTTGTGCACAGCTGGTAGAGAGGCTCAGGGCTGAATGGAAGAGGGTGACGGGTCAGGATTCAGGAGGACCCTGCTACTACGTGCCTTCTGAAAGTTCTTTGTATAGAGGCTGAATATTTCTACAAGCTAGGCGTGCTATTTTTATGAGATGTTTGCTTTGTTGAGTCATCAGAAGAAAATAATTTGCATGCCGTTGAAAATAACCACTGCTAGACTGACTGGGGGTCATCTCTCTTTGTGAAATGCATTGGGATTCTGCACAGACAAAAAAAAAAAAAAAAAAAAAATCTGCCAGCACACAACCGAATGTTGTCACTTGACTAAACGAATGTGAGTAAAGCAGACTGCAATTTAAGATTGATCACAGAAAACCATTTGATTTGAGACACTATCAGGAAGAAGAAATGTAAACTTACTGCCCAGAACTTAATGAAATACTGCAGCACCGTGGCAGCAACGAACAAACAGTAGAGCAATGAATATGCCAAAAACAGGACGAAGAACTTATAGTTTGAAAATCCAACACAGTTATTCACCCTACAAGAAACAAGAGAAATCCATTGAAAACACAGCACTACATTTACTCTCAAAAGAATAAACACTTTTTGGTCTCATTTTCAACTGTGGGCAAATTGCCCATATAATACGGTACAGTTACTATGGAGGGGGCAATTTGCCTTCGATTTGCCCCATAGTGGAAAACATAGGTGTTTAACTTCAAGCAGAAATAAATCACAGTGGCCACCCGAGGAAAAAGTAAAACAATCTCAACATCATATTATAATGCATGCAACGTTTATATAAAACGAAAAACAAACACATACCAAGGACAATGGTGATCCATTTTCAGAACACACCTATAAAAGAAATACATGAAACAACTTTCAGCACCAAGTAACTGGAAAAACACAACCCTAGTAGAACTGCCAGCAATTAAATAGATTTATATTGAATGAACTCAAAACAACCTTTCACCAGATAGTTATTTTTTCACTGAAGCACAAGCTACATGTTATCGATAACAATGCAATTTATTTCTGTATTCACTTTTTGTACTTTTATTTTGCTTTGTTAATTTATTTTGATCATGTTTATTAATGGAAATTAATGCATCACTGCTTTAGTACGGACCCCAATACAACTAATCTTTGTAGTGTGTTGCTATTTTTCAACTTGTGAACCATGCAGTTATACCCTGATGATCATTACACAAATACTATTGATTACACGGCAGAACGGTTTTGAGAGATATAGCATTGCATCCAGTCTACATTTGACACAGAAGAAATACAGCTCCAAGTTGAAAGCAAAAAGATGCTTGCAACAAGGTTAATGACAAAAGCATAAGAGGCTTACGAAGCTTACTAGGACATTATACCCGAGTTCATAATACCACACGAGCATTCTTGAGAAAACAGACACTTATTTAAAACAACACACATCACCAGACGTGACTTATACCTTTTGCTGTTGGGTTGTCAAAAAACCAACAGAATGAACTAAATTCTCACAAGTGCACCACAGGATATGCAGGCACAGTAAAGCTTGGATGAATTACTGATCAATCAATATTCATTGCAGGAGCCAGACCTGTACTGTGGCTTTTCATCTCAGACCGTGCATAGAGGGCAGGCCCTTTAAATGGGGTGAGTAACAGGCACAGCCGCAATTCTATTTACAGCACAAACTGCTTATACTGACCACCCAAGGGGCCGTGTACAAATGGACTGCTTGAAAACGGGATTAAACGTATTGTAAATGCTGGGGAATCAATTGTATTGATCAGGTCATGATCACCACAGGCTTGAGTGTGGATCAATAGAAATTCTTCTGCAATACGAGGTATGCATTTTTGTATCATCAGTCAAAATGCATTTGTGTTGCATACTTTTTATTTCGATATTTGTTTTAATTTTACCATGCCCTTACTGTGAAGAGACATATCTGTAAGCCACTGAAAACTTGCTAATTGAAGTTCAGCACATTGCCAAAAGGTACTGGGTGAAATAGAAAGGCTGACGCTAATATAAAACCCATTGTAATTACATTTGTAATTACATCAATTACATTTCCTTATTAGAAGGAATATAAAAAAGGACTTACATATCACATGCAGAGCAGTGGTGACATCGATCAGGTTTTATTACTTGACACCTGTCACAGTACCGTACAGCTGAAGAGGAAGAAAGAAAGAAAGAAACACATGTTTTAGGATACAGCTACTTTGCGTACTCCTGTCCATCTCAGAGCCTGGCAGGAAGCTCACCTCCGGTGCCTGTCCTGGTGTAGAGAGGCAAGTTTTGAGCTACTCTCTTGAGGATTTCTTGTTGCGCTTCTGGCCTTTCTTCTCTCTCATACTGCTCTTTATCTGCTTTGGGCAAACAGAACTGCAACCAGTAACATGACATTGCTGTGTTAATGTACAGAGAGAAGAGTGTTTACAAAACACAACCAACCAGGGAACGCATTAAAAATCTGAAGGGCACGATTCAAGAGCATGTGACACACGACAAAGAGGAGCCCCACAACCCCGAGCGCGCGCGCACACACACACACAGGAACCCCACAACCCCGACCACACACACACACACACAGAGCCATGTTACAGTGTGGGAACACTTTATATCCGCTTCTTTGAAAATGTATTTGCAACTGGTTTATTTCAAAACTGCACATGTGAGACTTCTAAAGGAAAGAAGTGCACAAAATGTAAGATTTATGGTATTATTCCATTAGCTGTAACCACATAGAGTAAACTATTACAGTAAATGGACCTTTTGATGTTAGCTCAAATGAATGGCATGTTAATACAATTAAGAGGGTTTACAGCAAGTAGCCTGACAGATGTTTTTTCTTCTATATACCAGTACAGTATATGTATTAAAAGGTTTATACAACACTCACCATAATTACATATAGAATTAAACCAATTATTATTATTATTATTATTTTTAATTGAATCGTCAATGTTTTTTTAGCCCGGTTTTCTCCCCAATCTGGAATGTCCTATTATTTTTATCCCGGTTGACCGCTGCAGCTCCCGCGCTGACTCGGGAAACAGCGGCAGACACACGTGTCCTCTGAAATGTGTCCTGCCAAGCCGGCTTTTTCACGCTGCAGGTCTACAGCGAAGCCACCAGACCTATAGTGCCAGAGGACAACACGGATCCGAGTGGCTTCTACAGCAGACCCGCAGGCGCCTTATCGGCCACAGGAGTCACTGGTGCATGGTGAACCGAGGATTACCCTGCTGACCTGAACCCTCCCCACCCGGGCGGCGCTCGGCTAATTGTGCGTCGCCCCCTGGGAACTCCCGGCCACGATCGCCGATGGCATAACCTGTACTCGAACCAGCGATCTCCAGGCTACAGGGCGCATCCTGCACTCCACGTGGAGCGCCTTTACTGGATGCGCCACTCAGGAGCCCCTTCAAATACATTTTTTGTATTTGTCTTTTTAAGTATTCAGGAATGTTTGGATTAAAACAATTACATTTAAAATTTTTAAATGTTCAACATCACATTTGAAAAAACCCTGTAAATAAATAATAAACCTATCCAATATAACCAATATATACAACAGGACCATGCTGTGATAAAATTAAATTAAATTTCCCACACTATCCACCCTGGGGTCCTGTGCTTGCTCCATGGGCTTGATCAACTTACACCTCGTCAGGATAAGACACTCCTGGATGTTATTAAGAGCATTTCACACTGCACCTATTTCTATGGGTAGTCCTCGGTCGACGGCAGTGCTGTAAAATGCTCTAATCAAATCCAGCTTTGCCTTATCCTGACAGAGCAGGGTATGATCACATCAACACTGTAGTGTCCATTAGCTCGAGAGCCGCTTGCCACTAAGATTTCTGGTTATAATCGAGTCAAGGAGACAGATGGACAAAGCATTATGTGCCAGCATGAGGTACACTGTGTTGGTCTGTCCGTTTCGTACAGTAAGAGATCGTACCACACAAATCACTGGATTTCATAACACACACAGCTTCAGCTCATAAATAAATCCTGATAGTTACCTCTTTGGATGGATTGGCTGGTTTTGAGAAAATGGTCTTCCAGTAGGACCATACAAACATGATGAATGATAGATGGAATATCACAAGGTAGACAACTGCAAAATGAATAAGAGAAAGTCAACAGAACGCAGCCCTGTGCAGAGCAAAGAGCGAGAGGTAAAAAGCACAGAGAGCAGAAATCAAATGAGACAAAAAAAAAAAAAAAAAAAACTGGGCTATTCCATCTAAAACCAATAAATTTAGCAAACCATATTGTAACCATTCATTTAAAACATGTGCTGTACCACGACTTTACAAAAGTCAGTTTTTACAAGATGACCTGCAGGCCACTGATGGTGGCGTTAGGTGCAATAGCCCTATATAACCCAGAATGCACTGGAGAATACAGAAGAGTCATTCAAAGGGTGTACATGGTCACTTAGGCTGCATGCTTCTTATTACACATGTTCATGAAATACTTGAACTAACAGGTTGATCTAATCACTTACAACCACTTACTGTAGGAGTGGAACATCCTGGAGCAGTGCAACATACAGCCTTGCAAAGCAATTCATTTTCTGTGTCCGACAAACTCCAAGACACTCAATTCTTCACTGTTGATGGGGTTATGGTAACATGGCAATAAAGTCAGTTATAAGTGTGCTTTAGTATGTTTCCAGCAGAACTTCAGGAGCAGGTATTAAAACATGAATAAAATCAGCACACACTCACCTTTTTCACCAGTGTTCCTGATTGTGACTGAAAATCAAAGACAAAAAATAAAGAATTGTAATATTACTTTGCAATGTTGGACAGATTTATTCTGTGCAGTCCTTTCTTAGTACTCTCATGTAATACTTTTAAAGCTCCATTTTAAATACAACAGCTTTTCAACGAGCAGACGGGTATAGAAAACCGAGCAGCCCAATAGCTGTCCCTGATATAATGAAGCACAGATGGAAACAGATCTGGATGATGGAATAAAGCATTCCTGTTGCAGGCACAACAGGGAGTCTGTATTACTCAGCATTGGGACAGGCTGCTGGTGTACTGTACAGGCATCTCACATCCAGCCTCGAGGGGCCCACACACACCCTGCCCCTTCAGGAAAATCAAGGCTGCGCAGCGACGGATTCTTTCCCTTGTTTTTAACTGTCTGATTACAAGCTAGAGGATTCTTCCTGAATTCCATAAAAAAAAACACACCTGTAACAGGTTAAGTCTAGATAGCGTACCGTAAACTGCCATTATTTCGTTGTGTAAATGAACTGCTTAGAACTTACTTTGATTATTAGCAACGCAAATGCGTTGCTAACTGGTATGATCTGGAAAACAATGGTCCTTGCAGTGAATAATGCATTTTACTTTATTAACACATGCGCTATACATAGCTCTACCAGATCAGGGTGATAATTCAACAGAAGGGTTTCAGAGGAGCAAACAGGGAAGCGATGTCAGTGTGTGAGGAGGAGTGTGCTGGGAGCACAACAGGAGTAAAGATCAGGGTGATAATTCAACAGAAGGGTTTCAGAGGAGTAAACAGGGAAGCGATGTCAGTGTGTGAGGAGGAGTGTGCTGGGAGCACAACAGGAGTAAAGATCAGGATGATAATTCAACAGAAGGGTTTCAGAGGAGTAAACAGGGAAGCGATGTCAGTGTGTGAGGAGGAGTGTGCTGGGAGCATAACAGGAGTAAAGATCAGGGTGATAATTCAACAGAAGGGTTTCAGAGGAGTAAACAGGGAAGCTATGTCAGTGTGTGAGGAGGAGTGTGCTGGGAGCACAACAGGAGTAAAGATCTCATTCAATTACTATTGGAGAACAGCCAGATTTACTTCAAGCACAGAACACGTCAAGATGCATGCGAGTTACTGCCAAGTTAATTCAAAGGTAGTGCTTTACACTGCAGGACAGGCAATTACCAAATACTGCAGCTAGTTAATGGTGGAAGAACTTTTCATGTCGACTTCTATACAGGCTCAGATTGTTTATGTTTAATAAACACAATCAAGTTAAGCTTTTTTTTAAATAATAATAATAATAATAATAATAATAATAATAATAAAGAAGAAGAAGAAGACGAAGAATTACATATTTGCAATGTCATCACCCTTACTAGTTTTAAATAGAGAACTTGGCTGTGTGTGTGTGTATATATTGTATCATTGTGTGATGTAGGCTACAGAGTACACACACAATCACTGACATATACCAAAGTAATTAAACCAGGAACATATCTCTTTGCATGTCAGCATACCATGGAAACCGCGTACCGTATTACACAGTAAGTTTACGCAAAATAATTATTTACCGCATATTAAGTCTACCTGCTTCAATGTGTCGGGCGCGTTGTTCAAAACAAATTGATTGTTCTAAAATAAAAATAAAAAACACGTTTACTATACCCAGGTGTGGAGCTAATAGATAATACTTAGATTAAATGCAGCATCTGGATATGTATCTATCCACTGCAATCATAATTACTCGCTATACAGTAGCCTAGCCTACTACTAAACTGCATCGTTTAGTCCACTAACAAAAGTGCCCCGATAATGAATATGTAGAGAGAGTGAATTACTACAGAACAACACTGTTATATGAAACTCAGTATATCCTGTTGTTATAAACAACTTGAGAATGAGACGCGCTTCCTGCTTCATGTAATGCACATTCCACGCCAGATTTTTCACACAAACAAATGCTTACAAACGCAACCGCTCATCAAACTTCCCCTACTTACAGATACACAGCTCCACGACATACGCATAGTACGACCAGCCGACCACCAGAGCGATAAAAACAACAGGAATCCAAGAGAAAACCTTCTGACAGCACTTCAAGACGTGAGACGGCGCCATTTTCATCCCAGCCCGCAGGAGGAAGCCCTGCGTGTGACGTCGGCGCGTCTCCTTTTAATTATCGCTATCATTAAGAGAGGGCTTGCGTATACAGTTACATAGTAACGAGTTTGTCCGTTGAAACTGTTACCAGGTCATTTCACTTTTAGCTGTATATGCGTCCAGTTCACCAGCAGCTGCTCTTTGTGGTGTTTTTCTAACACTCTTGACAGCCCAGGACAAGGTAAATATTGAATTTCTAAAAGAGAAGTCTGCATTGTACACTGCCGATTGACTGTAGACTAGGGTGTAATATAGTAAACCACCAACTTTATCCATTGCAGTTAATATTATATTCTGTTTTTTGGCATAAAGATGCAGGTCACTCTTTTTCTGGTCCATTTGGAATATGTGAGTCTTGCAAAACTGATCAGTTCAAAATGTACCATCCGGCAGAAAATACCTTTTTTAAAAAAAAAAAAAAATCTATTATGTTATCGTGTCCCCAGAGATTAAAAAAACTAAACAAGAGGTAGACTGTTCACAGCCATGCACAGTGTTCAGTGTGAACGGTGATACGGTCTTTTAATTTAACCTTTCCAAGTAGCACAATGTAGATTGATTTGCATTAGTACAGAAAGCCTAGTTTGTGTCGCTATCGCAGGGTTTCGAAATACGGTGTCAGAGAATGAAAAGGGTGAAGTACTGCAAACCACATACCACGAAAGCTTTGAGAGAGCCTAGGGGTGTAACGATGCATTGAGATTAAATGAGATAGGGGAGAGTAGCTATTCTTATTCAAGGACCATTCGGTAAACTACATCCACTGAGCTATGTGGTGCTTTTGGCCATGTATCACAAACATGACGTATTTCTATTGTGATAAGGTTACACCCCTATGAGAGACCAATTTCACACTGCCTGCATATGTACGCCTGTATCGATTAACTGTAGAAGAGACTTTCTCTTTGCTGGACAGCAGGAGATTCTGAGACTGCTCTGCTAACAGTGCTGTGCAGCTGGATTTGAAACTAGAAGGAGCCCATGCTTGATCTGTGCAGTGCAGCTGGATTTGAAACTAGAAGGAGCCCATGCTTGATCTGTGCAGTGCAGCTGGATTTGAAACTAGAAGGAGCCCATGCTTGATCTGTGCAGTGCAGCTGGATTTGAAACTAGGAGGAGCCCATGCTTGATCTGTGCAGTGCAGCTGGATTTGAAACTAGAAGGAGCCCATGCTTGATCTGTGCAGTGCAGCTGGATTTGAAACTAGAAGGAGCCCATGCTTGATCTGTGCAGTGCAGCTGGATTTGAAACTAGAGGGCTCATGATACAGTGTGTGTGCGCATGTGAGTGTGTGTGTCAGCGTGTGTGTGTCGAGAGGAATGCAGTTGGCAGACTTCACTGCTGAATGGTTATTTACCATATTACATAGTTGTTCTTTAATTTCTATGGTTAAACATTGCTTTATCACTCTTTAACATGCATTTACTATGTTTTTTGTAATTTTTTACAGGATTTATAGGAGGCTCTCCTGGTATAACCACATTAGTCTCTATTAGGTATTCACCTACAGTGAGTGATGAGTGCTGGAGTGGACAGATAGTTCTGTATTGAGTGTTGAAAGGTATTCACCTACAGTGATGAGTGCTGGAGTGGACAGGTAGTTCTGTATTGAGTGTTGAAAGGTATTCACCTACAGTGATGAGTGCTGGAGTGGACAGATAGTTCTGTATTGAGTGTTGAAAGGTATTCACCTACAGTGATGAGTGCTGGAGTGGACAGGTAGTTCTGTATTGAGTGTTGAAAGGTATTCACCTACAGTGATGAGTGCTGGAGTGGACAGGTAGTTCTGTATTGAGTGTTGAAAGGTATTCACCTACAGTGATGAGTGCTGGAGTGGACAGGTAGTTCTGTATTGAGTGTTGAAAGGTATTCACCTACAGTGATGAGTGCTGGAGTGGACAGGTAGTTCTGTATTGAGTGTTGAAAGGTATTCACCTACAGTGATGAGTGCTGGAGTGGACAGGTAGTTCTGTATTGAGTGTTGAAAGGTATTCACCTACAGTGATGAGTGCTGGAGTGGACAGGTAGTTCTGTATTGAGTGTTGAAAGGTATTCACCTACAGTGATGAGTGCTGGAGTGGACAGGTAGTTCTGTATTGAGTGTTGAAAGGTATTCACCTACAGTGATGAGTTCTGGAGTGGACAGGTAGTTCTGTATTGAGTGTTGAAAGGTATTCACCTACAGTGATGAGTGCTGGAGTGGACAGGTAGTTCTGTATTGAGTGTTGAAAGGTATTCACCTACAGTGATGAGTGCTGGAGTGGACAGGTAGTTCTGTATTGAGTGTTGAAAGGTATTCACCTACAGTGATGAGTGCTGGAGTGGACAGGTAGTTCTGTATTGAGTGTTGAAAGGTATTCACCTACAGTGATGAGTGCTGGAGTGGACAGGTAGTTCTGTATTGAGTGTTGAAAGGTATTCACCTACAGTGATGAGTGCTGGAGTGGACAGGTAGTTCTGTATTGAGTGTTGAAAGGTATTCACCTACAGTGATGAGTGCTGGAGTGGACAGGTAGTTCTGTATTGAGTGTTGAAAGGTATTCACCTACAGTGATGAGTGCTGGAGTGGACAGGTAGTTCTGTATTGAGTGTTGAAAGGTATTCACCTACAGTGATGAGTGCTGGAGTGGACAGGTAGTTCTGTATTGAGTGTTGAAAGGTATTCACCTACAGTGATGAGTGCTGGAGTGGACAGGTAGTTCTGTATTGAGTGTTGAAAGGTATTCACCTACAGTGATGAGTGCTGGAGTGGACAGGTAGTTCTGTATTGAGTGTTGAAAGGTATTCACCTACAGTGATGAGTGCTGGAGTGGACAGGTAGTTCTGTATTGAGTGTTGAAAGGTATTCACCTACAGTGATGAGTGCTGGAGTGGACAGGTAGTTCTGTATTGAGTGTTGAAAGGTATTCACCTACAGTGATGAGTGCTGGAGTGGACAGATAGTTCTGTATTGAGTGTTGAAAGGTATTCACCTACAGTGATGAGTGCTGGAGTGGACAGGTAGTTCTGTATTGAGTGTTGAAAGGTATTCACCTACAGTGATGAGTGCTGGAGTGGACAGGTAGTTCTGTATTGAGTGTTGAAAGGTATTCACCTACAGTGATGAGTGCTGGAGTGGACAGGTAGTTCTGTATTGAGTGTTGAAAGGTATTCACCTACAGTGATGAGTGCTGGAGTGGACAGGTAGTTCTGTATTGAGTGTTGAAAGGTATTCACCTACAGTGATGAGTGCTGGAGTGGACAGGTAGTTCTGTATTGAGTGTTGAAAGGTATTCACCTACAGTGATGAGTGCTGGAGTGGACAGGTAGTTCTGTATTGAGTGTTGAAAGGTATTCACCTACAGTGATGAGTGCTGGAGTGGACAGGTAGTTCTGTATTGAGTGTTGAAAGGTATTCACCTACAGTGATGAGTGCTGGAGTGGACAGGTAGTTCTGTATTGAGTGTTGAAAGGTATTCACCTACAGTGATGAGTGCTGGAGTGGACAGGTAGTTCTGTATTGAGTGTTGAAAGGTATTCACCTACAGTGATGAGTGCTGGAGTGGACAGGTAGTTCTGTATTGAGTGTTGAAAGGTATTCACCTACAGTGATGAGTGCTGGAGTGGACAGGTAGTTCTGTATTGAGTGTTGAAAGGTATTCACCTACAGTGATGAGTGCTGGAGTGGACAGGTAGTTCTGTATTGAGTGTTGAAAGGTATTCACCTACAGTGATGAGTGCTGGAGTGGACAGGTAGTTCTGTATTGAGTGTTGAAAGGTATTCACCTACAGTGATGAGTGCTGGAGTGGACAGGTAGTTCTGTATTGAGTGTTGAAAGGTATTCACCTACAGTGATGAGTGCTGGAGTGGACAGGTAGTTCTGTATTGAGTGTTGAAAGGTATTCACCTACAGTGATGAGTGCTGGAGTGGACAGGTAGTTCTGTATTGAGTGTTGAAAGGTATTCACCTACAGTGATGAGTGCTGGAGTGGACAGGTAGTTCTGTATTGAGTGTTGAAAGGTATTCACCTACAGTGATGAGTGCTGGAGTGGACAGGTAGTTCTGTATTGAGTGTTGAAAGGTATTCACCTACAGTGATGAGTGCTGGAGTGGACAGGTAGTTCTGTATTGAGTGTTGAAAGGTATTCACCTACAGTGATGAGTGCTGGAGTGGACAGGTAGTTCTGTATTGAGTGTTGAAAGGTATTCACCTACAGTGATGAGTGCTGGAGTGGACAGGTAGTTCTGTATTGAGTGTTGAAAGGTATTCACCTACAGTGATGAGTGCTGGAGTGGACAGGTAGTTCTGTATTGAGTGTTGAAAGGTATTCACCTACAGTGATGAGTGCTGGAGTGGACAGGTAGTTCTGTATTGAGTGTTGAAAGGTATTCACCTACAGTGATGAGTGCTGGAGTGGACAGGTAGTTCTGTATTGAGTGTTGAAAGGTATTCACCTACAGTGATGAGTGCTGGAGTGGACAGGTAGTTCTGTATTGAGTGTTGAAAGGTATTCACCTACAGTGATGAGTGCTGGAGTGGACAGGTAGTTCTGTATTGAGTGTTGAAAGGTATTCACCTACAGTGATGAGTGCTGGAGTGGACAGGTAGTTCTGTATTGAGTGTTGAAAGGTATTCACCTACAGTGATGAGTGCTGGAGTGGACAGGTAGTTCTGTATTGAGTGTTGAAAGGTATTCACCTACAGTGATGAGTGCTGGAGTGGACAGGTAGTTCTGTATTGAGTGTTGAAAGGTATTCACCTACAGTGATGAGTGCTGGAGTGGACAGGTAGTTCTGTATTGAGTGTTGAAAGGTATTCACCTACAGTGATGAGTGCTGGAGTGGACAGGTAGTTCTGTATTGAGTGTTGAAAGGTATTCACCTACAGTGATGAGTGCTGGAGTGGACAGGTAGTTCTGTATTGAGTGTTGAAAGGTATTCACCTACAGTGATGAGTGCTGGAGTGGACAGGTAG
>NW_026707991.1:0-16708 GCF_902713425.1 Acipenser ruthenus
ATTTTAAATTGTTTTTAACTGGAATTGCCTTTTTTAATAAACTTTGTATACATTTACTTGGCTTCTGGGTTCTGTGTTTGGGAAGTGATGCTGCTATTAAACTAAGTCCTTGCCCAATAGAAAAGAACCTTAATTAAGATTTTCCTTTTCTCCCTATTAATATTGGGGATGGTGTAGCGGCTACAATATAAATGTATTCTTTCAGTGACAGATGTTAATATCGGTTACATATGTATTAAGTATCCTGACGGCAATTGATTTTATATCCAGAAAAGCGGCCAAAATAGTCAATTATTCCAGTGCGTATTTTAAGTGCGTGGCTCCTGTACCGTTAATAATATATCATCTGCGTATAGACTAATTTGAATCACTGATTTGGGTGCCTTTATTCCTTTAGTATTGAGATTGGATCTTATTAAGCATGCCAATGGTTCTAGGGATAGTACAAAGAGTAGTGGAGAGAGTGGACAACCTTGACAGGTTCCCTGTTGCAAGGATAAGGCGTCTGACATAAGCCCATTAGTAATATATATATATATATATATATATATATATATATATATATATATATATATATATATATATATATATATATAACAAAACAAATGGAAAGATAATTAATACAAATCAAAATATATATTCCTTGTTTAATCTGATAATTATAAACAGAATGTTCTTCCTGTCAAAGTACTGAACATAAAAAATTAAACAAATATTGTGTATCTAGATTCCTGAATGCAATTAACCCCTATAGTACACTAGTTATGTTACAGTATCTCCAATCATCATTTTACCAGGAAAGAGCTGGAATTATTTTAAAAACCAAAATGGCCAGCATGGCAATCACAAGGCAAACAGGCCTGGTCCTTTAAAAGGATTAAACAGAAATAGTACCTCTGTACATCACCAACCCAGTAGTAAAATATGTAAATTAATCTGTGGAAATGTACTGTATTCTAATGGGAATGCATCCCCACCAGTAACCGTGCCCACCGTCTACAGAACTGCAGGACTGTTCAGCAGACTTCAAGGAGCCACAGCTGATCCATAATTTAAATTAGTTTGGTGCTGAAAAGTAGCCCCAGGAGATTCACAAATAGATTCACCCTGAACAGTGAGACGGAAGGACACTGGAGTACAGTATGCCTGTGCAGAGCTTAGAGGTTAACTGCTTCTCAGCTGTAAATAAATGACTTTAAACCCATGCCAGCCAGGTTAACCCTTAAACAGGACTGCCTGCCGTCTGACAAGCTCTGTGTTAAGCCTCTGGTAGTCTAGGTGAGACGGTAGTCAAAGAAAATTGAAGACTGCTCTTTGATGCTCAGCCTGGCTGACATTCTGTGATAGCCATCACTTTAGATTTCATCCTTAATCCATTTTATCTCCCTCCTTTGAGGTTTCCAAGCCGCACCATTCTCAGCAGTGTGTCGTCATTCATCATTCATCTTGGAGAACCTTCTTTGTGCTCCATGCTGTCCAAACATCTCCTGTTGAGGGATGAGTCCCCTATGAATGTGCCGACTGGTTATTACCAAGCTTACTAGATGCGGCTGCTTTAAAAAAAAAATAACCTGTTTAAAGATGTATCAAAGGTTTGCCGTCCACATGTTGAAATGAGCTGTTCCCTGCAGTGTTCAATGATTCCTCATAAATGGAAGCCCTGTATGTAAAATAACACTTGGCTACCTGCAGCCCAAATTAAGTGGCCTACAACAAAAAAAAAAAACATTGTAAACCATGATAAAGCACAGCAAATGCATGATACGCAGGGGGAAAGGCATGGGAAAATGTATTAAATATATATTTTTTCAGCTACAATGTTTTAAATAGGACAGTTCAATCTACATTTAAAATGCCCCAATTCTCTTCTACAGCATAGCCTGGAGGTGGAGGTGTCTTCAAACCTACTTTTCAGTGAAAATGTTCCATTTCCTTCTGTGGCAGGGTAGAGCCATGTGTGTAAGGGGGAGGGGCAAAGCCCTCCTGGTTAATGTATTTTGTGTTTATTTTTTAGAAAATGTATAGTTTTGAAAACAAATGTACTATTGTGGGTTGATTTTAAAATAAATGGGTTATTTTTCTAATATGATTTAAAAGGTATTGTTTTATGTTTATTTAAAACAACTGTGTTTGTTATTGCTTGGTAGCATGGATGAACTTGTGTAGAATGTGATCATCTTACACATGTTTAAAAACCTGCAGCATTTGCTGATCGGTTTGGGTGTTCAGGAAGTAGGAACAAGAGCGAGAGAGAGCGAGAAAGGAGAGAATAAACGAAAAGGAAAGTAAAAAGAGAACAGTGCTACTCATGCTTGTTTTGGGTGAAGGTCATTTTTGTGGCCGAAACTTTTATTTTTTGCTCTGTGAGCGTTGTTTTTGTCAAACCTTTTTATTTATTTTTTTTAATAAATATGCACTCACAGTACCTGTGCCTGTCTCTGTCAGCTTCCTGGTCTGGGTATGTCGCCACACAGCCGCTCTGCCACACCTTCACAAAAATTGCCTTCACATTTTGGTAAGCGGAAAGCATAGGGAGAATGAGATGGTATCCAGGGGGAATTACTGTACTGTACCTGGCATCCATTCTCCCTGAGTGTGCTTTCAGAGGCTCCGGAAATGGGAAAACACACACAAAAATATTCTCATATATGGGGTCGTGGCTCTGTAAAAGCTGTTCTTGGCTCATTGATTTAAGTGTGCCTTTATCCATTCATATCCAAATAGCTACTATTGATTAGACACCACACACAGCTGCTCCATCAGCTACCACCCATCTGTTGGGAGTATTGGGCACAGTCATTACTTCTAACCATTCTAACAGTCAAAATAGGTTACTTTATCCTATATAGAAGCACATCTGTATTTTAACATTGGCCAGGTTTCCATGCAGTTTAGAAACTCCATATTCTCTCTCCATTGTCGTGAGAATGTGACGTAGCACCCACATATCACGCACATTCCTAACGTGAAGTGCGTGACCAAGACATTGCACGGGTTAAAAGTGGGGGTAAATTGCTTTCTCACGCTGCACAAATTGACCAAAAAGGTTTTTTTTGCATGGAAACATGTCTGAATGACATACCTTATGTTCATGAGACTTCAGCAGTCAAGATCCTGTTTGTGACATAAACTAAAGCCGTGACAAACAATTCTTTATTAACAACTGAGATCTTTTGGAAGTAGCCCTGGCAAGCTTCTTTGACCAAATAGGAAAAAATAAGCATATAGTACGAGGGGTTTAGAGACCTCTCCATTCAGTATTTTTTTCTTTTTATGTGACACCATTTATTCAATATTACAGATTATTGCCATTTGACTGAAATGATAATACCACATGCTGAGCATCAACAGAAACTTATCACCTATATTTGAGCATTAAAAGAAACGTATCACTTATATTTGGATAGAATTCACTAGATGTGATTGAAAAATGATAAACTCTCTTTTAGAGCAGGTGCAGTGTCTTTTTATTGTGCTGATTAACAATTGACATCACAAAGATGCTGCAAAATGATCTGTCAATCTTGGGCAGGTGTTGTGACTCTTGGTCTCCCAGTTCGTGGGTCTGGTTATACCGTCTCGCCAGGTTTGAAATTGCTGGCTGTGAGCACCCAAGACGACGAGCCACAGCACACTGCCCTAGTCCAGCCTCCAACATGCTGATTGCATGAAGGCACTGCTGTCTTGACAGACGTGGCATATTGTTTTTTTTCTGTGATTTTCTTTATTGCTTTTATTCAAGCTTGCAATTCAAGAGCTGAAATCACTCCATATCCAGTGTCCAAACAACTGTCTCACTAATTAGGTTTAAGTGCAAATGCTTAAGTCATAGTCACTCAAGCGTGTCATGGTCAAGGATGAATGATCGAGTGATTAAAAAGAAAACAAAAACATTTTGTCAATGTCCATCATTTATATACCTTTTTTTAAAATAAATGTGTTATAATAGTGAAGTTTATTTTGATGCTCTGTATAGTATGTGCTTTTATAAGCAAGGTTATAAAAACAATACTGAAGCTACTACTAATTAAAAAATGCAGCCCTTTGCAATAAATACATAAATAAATAACAAAGCCTTTTGCAAAAAATATATTTTTTCATCCTTTACACTTCTGTTATCTTTGTGTTTGGTGATCGGATAGCTGATTGTTTTAAGCCTATACTTTTCTGTCTCTTAGCAATAAGATGCAATTCATTGTACACTAACCTTAAGTAGCATCTATCATGGGTACCTACCAAAAACTAAAAAGTCATGTTTGTACTAAATTAGCATAGCTGGGAATTGATGCCAGTGGTCTCCTGTTTAATTGCTGCAGGCTACCGACAGTAACATAATAATTTTTCTTCTTCTTCTTCTTCTAAGAATATTATATAGTGGGAAATGTGGGCGAGTAGGGTAGCCTATTGTAGATGTACTGCCAGTATTTTGAAAATCTACTAAACATTTTGAATGGGTAATTTTTATAACATTAGATATTTCAGTTTTCTATTTTTCTTAAAAATATTTCCCAACATAAAACCAATGTCACCTTACAATAATTGATTTTGAGTTTCAGTGTTTTAAAATAAAATGTCAAACAGAGCGAAATTTCAATGTACCATTTGTAATTCAGTAATATGAGAGAATTGGTCAAGGGTCTGAACTTTTGCAAGGCACTGTATATACATAAGAACATAAGAAAGTTTATAAACAAGGGGAGGCCATTCAGCCCATCTTGCTCGTTTGGTTGTTAGTAGCTTATTAATCCCAGAATCTCATCAAGCAGCTTCTTGAAGGATACCAGGGTGTCAGCTTGTGGCAATGCGCCCCGCCCCTGTGTGCATTTGTGTGTTGTGTTGTATGTTGCGTGTGTTAATGTTGGTGTATAGATTGGTACACGGGATATAAACGGGTCTGTGTTTCACGTGTATTTAAAAAGTGTATATTTGTATTTAGGCACGGGATTGCACATCACGCACGTGCATTTAAAATGTAATATGTGAGCACGGTGTTGCACAGAATTAATTCACGTGCTGGGATTCAAGTGAATAATTAATTAGTAATTGAATCCCAGCACAACAGTATATATAGAGACACGTAGCACTCAGTCAGGGTTGGTGTTCGGTGAGTGGAGAACGGGTTAGGAGACGGAGGGTATTATAAAGTAAAAGTAAAGTAAAATCGTAAAGATAAGTGTTTTCACTCACCGTGTTTGTTCGTCTGTCCTGCACCGTCTGTTTAGTGGTTAGTCGTTTTGTATATCTGTTTATTTTGGCAAGTGCCGTGTCCTGTTTTTTGTGTTTTGTTACAAACGTTTATTTTCTGTCTGTTTATTCATTAAATGCTGAGCGAAAGCATTCGCTCAGCTCCACCAAACTCCACATCTCTCTGTCGTTTGTGTTCCTGTCTTCTGGTCTGACGTCACCCACTCAGCCATTCTTGTCACACGTGGTGTCAGAAGTGGGATAACAGCGCCTCCAGGGCTCAGGCCAGAGCGGGAACCGCAGTTTTTTTTTTTGTGGAAAAGTAAAAAAAAAAAAAAAAAAAAAAAAAAAAAAATGGAAGGCTGGAACTGGAGAGACGGTGCAGGACAGACGAACAAACACGGTGAGTGAAAACACTTATCTTTACGATTTTACTTTACTTTTACTTTATAATACCCTCCGTCTCCTAACCCGTTCTCCACTCACCGAACACCAACCCTGACTGAGTGCTACGTGTCTCTATATATACTGTTGTGCTGGGATTCAATTACTAATTAATTATTCACTTGAATCCCAGCACGTGAATTAATTCTGTGCAACCCCGTGCTCACATATTACATTTTAAATGCACGTGCGTGATGTGCAATCCCGTGCCTAAATACAAATATACACTTTTTAAATACACGTGAAACACAGACCCGTTTATATCCCGTGTACCAATCTATACACCAACATTAACACACGCAACATACAACACAACACACAAATGCACACAGGGGCGGGGCGCATTGCCACACAGCTTCAACAACTTTACTGGGGAGTTGGTTCCAGACCCTCACAATTATATATATATATATATATATATATATATATATATATATATATATATTGTGTAACGACCCGGACAATTGTATTGTTGCAGGACTTGTTGTCTGTCCCGTTTGTCTTGTCTATCTTTTATGTTATGTGTATTGTAAGGGGGACGGGTCACGCCGTTAGTTGGCAGCGGGAAAAGGGGGACTGCAGACCATGGGTCGATTGGTTGAGCCGGACAGTGGCGGGAGATGAGGGGAGGTTATATAAGGTGGTGGATGAGTGACAGCGGGGAGAGAGACGGGGAGTGAGAGAGAGTGACAGCGACTAGAGAGAGAGATAGCAATAGAGGAAAAAGAAGGGTTTGTTGTTTTAGTGGCGTGAATTCCGGCCCCTGACAGGAATTCTCTGTTTATTAAAATAAAAATTCGAGACCGAGAGTTCCACACTGTCTCCGTGAGTCCTGCTTCATAAACCTGACGAAAACGCTACAATATATATATATATACGTGTTTAATAATTGGTTTATAATAAATATAGATGTAGTCAAAAAATGTTTAGCAAATAATACATAATACGTGGACAGCATTGTCTTCTGGAATGTTGGTATTTATTTATTTTGTTTGTATTTGTGTAACACTATGTCTGAGTTTTAATTTTGTTTCCCCTGCTTTTTAAAATTTTATTTGGTGGCTAACTGAGGCAGGCTGCACTGGCGGTTCTTCAACACGACCTTACAACTTCATGGAAACCTGGTTTAAGTAAGCTGCACGATATCAGTAGTCTCAAAAGGCCAAATTGGAACGCAGACAGAACATTTTAAACGTACCTGCCCATATTTTAATATTAATTAGATAATTTGCATTTGGAAGGAGAATTTCTCTCCCTAAAAGAAAACTACATCGAAATCAAAATTACCTGAAAGGTAGCACAAAATATGTGAGGCTTATTTTTATTTTTCCATGGAAACCCCACCATTGTTGTAAATGAATGTTTAGTAACTATAGTGAAGGCATAGTAAAGCATATTAGGCAGGCATTATATAAGTGTAACAATAAGAGCTTTGTGACGTGTACAGATCTACAATAAAGCATGCACATTTCACACAGTTTTAAAATAAATCAATGTTGTATTAAAAGCAAAGCTAAGTATAGGTAATGTGACAAATGGAGCTGTGTGCAGCTGCAGCACAATCAGAGATCTACCAATAGCCTTAACTGCATGGTGATAGCTTGTCAGAACCATAATTAGGGGTGGCTACTTCAGAAGTTTGTTGTAAGGACTGTTAATTCACCATGACAGCTTTCTCTGAAACCTTAACCCAAAGACATATCAAAGGTAAGGCAAGGGGAGCAGTATAGCAATGATCTGTGCAGCTCCCTTTATGTGACCAATAGTCATGTAAAAGAGTTTAGTGTACTGTGTCTGACTTTTAAAAAATATAATTCTGTCTACACACTGGAGCTCACTAGAGCTACACACTAGACAGATTACAAACATGTATTGAGCTATGCAAAAGCTTTTCTGGGCCATTGCAGAAAAAAAAAAAATGTTTTGATTTAAACCGTTTTAAATCCCACTGGTTTTGGTTCAAACTTTTTTTTTTGTGCTGCAGTTGTGACAGATTACAATCTGTATTAATATGCAGTTAGCAGACTGTGAGATTACAATCTTGTGACAGAGAACGATTGAATCTTGGTTATAAATCTCCCTTCCGACCTGTGAGGACGCTGTGTGGGAACAGTGTGTCCTGGATTGGATGGTTTGACAGTTCATTCCAGGGTCAGTCGGAAGTTGGCCATCTGGGAAGGGGGTGGAGCCACATTACACTAAGTCATCGCCCCAGATGGGAAGCGATGTGGCAATCGCGGCTTGGAAGAAAAACCGATTGCACTCGCTAACCAAGGGGGCGTTGTTGAAGGTACTAAAGGGGAAGTGCCTGAGCGAACTGCTCCTTTGTTATGGTTAAGGACGAAATGCTGAAGGACTGTGAAAGTATCGTGAGTGTTTAGTGTTTGTTTGTTCTGTCGTTGTAATTGTAAATATTTGTTTTGTTAGATGGCTAACACGTACCAGAAGCTGTCTCTAAAGGCCAGCACCAACCTGGATGTCACAGCACCATTGTTCACAAAATAAATGTATTTCACCACTCGCACTGAAAAGCACTCACTTTGGAATTGTGACCGTGTCTGTGCTCTGTGTGTGTATTTACAAACATTATTATTTCGGGATTGAACCCCAGGGGGTTTTATGAGCATTACACATCGCTGTGTATTGCCAGTTATTATTGCTTACAGTTGTCAAGTGACTTTGGATTATAAATAAACCACCATTACACTGTGAAAGTTGTTGTTTGTCATTACATGAGCACCGCATCACCTCTACACCTGCACACTGCAAACCACTTGGCCACAATTCTTCACTAACCAATTGATTTTAAAACAATTTTAAAATTATTTTAAAACAAGATTCTCTATTATAATTCTCGATTTAAATAAATTTGTTTACCCTGTTTTACATTGAGCCTTTAACACTCTGTCAAATGTGTTGGGGAAATGTGTTGGACTATTTTTAGACTTTCTCTGAAAATAATTTTCAATCTTTCAAAGCATCTCTGACATATTTGTTTGATTGAGGTCAGAGACTGAAGACCTAATTAAAAACGAATTAGCTGTAATATGCTTCTGGGAATAACATCAAAGTCACTGAGATAAAGAAAAATACAAATCTGCAGCAATGAGCTTCCTAAAATATGTAAGAAATATCTATACATTCGCTGGATCATCACACGTTTGTTTTTACAGTTTTTAGTATTTTTCATGATTTTTTTTTTACTGTATCCACTGGTCTATGTCTTTGACTACAACATGCCTTTACAATACTTTTTGGCATCACTATACACTTCAAGGCAAAGTACAGCATTTATTTCTCTCAGTTTTTGTAATGCAACATGAGGTTTACAGTCATTCTTCCAGGCCTCTCTTTTGCACTTCTCTTATCTCTGCCAAGCTGAATCATAAGATGCCGTCAGCTTCTCTTATGCACACTCCTCCTCATAATGAGCCTGAGTTTTATTCATTTATGAAAATCTTTAGCAGAAAACAATCCTCTGAGATCCAAGATCAAAAAGGCTGTTTTCAAAAGCTTCCTAAAAAGACCGCACATCAGCAGGTTCTGCGGAAACCATCCGATTGCCTTGTCTCTTGCGAAGCCTTTTAGAAATCTGACTGGTTCTCTAACGTCATTTCACCTTGATAATTTTGTACAACCTTCAGAAATATAATGTAGAATACCCCTTTAACATGTATTTGCATCATGTTATGACTATGCTTATATCATGCATGTACCATACTGTTCCATGCCCCACTGTGCACATTTGCTATGATTATTATTATTATTTGTTTATTTAGCAGACGCCTGTATCCAAGGCGACTTACAGAGACTAGGGTGTGTGAACTATGCATCAGCTGCAGAGTCACTTACAATTACATCTCACCCAAAAGACAGAGTACAAGGAGGTTAAGTGACTTGCTCAGGGTCACACAATGAGTCAGTGGCTGAGGTGGGATTTGAACCAGAGACCACCTGGTTACAAGCCCTTTTCTTTAACCACTGGACCACACAGCCTATTAGCATACTATACTGTATGTAAACTTTTATCTGGAATCCAAAACTGGACACCTGTAAACCATTCATTTGGGTAGACTTTTTGCTGTGTTATCCTGGCCACAGTTGTCTACATGGTGCATGTATCTACCAAGCTTCCCCTAGTTGCCTCTATTTGTTTTGCTGAATTTTGCCTTATTTATATACAGTGAAAGTGTATGAAATTAAGACAAACATGTTAATGTTATAGTGTAACTGCAGCGAACATGCTCTCTTATGTATTATAGTGTAGCCTATACAGTATGCCTTGTTTCTCATGCCGTTATTTTCTAATTGTTCCTCTGTTCTCTCAGAGAGCATGTCCAGTACTTAGCGGTACCAGGAGGCTCTGCTGCCAGTTAGGGAGTGTTCATCTTTTTCATGTTTATCATTTTATTTTTGGCTTTAGCTTGATTTTATATCCATGTTATGACCAATCTGTCTATCTAGGTTTCACACTCAGTTTAATCCCCCACAGCTGTGTGATATTAATGTGTTTTTCTTCTTATTTCGGTTTTATGTTACATTATAATAGAGACCCTGATATTGATGTGATACAGCCAGCTGAAATTTGAATAGCTGAATAGTTTGTATTAGATGGAAATTACATCACACAAAGATTCGCTACTCTGTGTGAGATCCAAACTTGTTTTCAGAATGGCCTGTAAGCACACATTTTGCAAGATTACTCATGGGTAGCAGAGGATATCAGCTTGTATCATACAGCAGAGCGATTTTAATACATGCATCACTATACTGTACTCAAATTTAATATTTTTGCAATATTTAAGCAATATGACATGACAGGGTATGTGTTGTTGTATGATATCGCCAAGGTGTGTTGTGAGGCACAAGTCTAAGCTGAGTGAGTGAAATTGCCAGAGTAGTGGCAGTATCCCACAACTACATACTCCATGAAGTGAATAGTGCGATTATACAATGAAATTGTAATGAGGTTATAGTTATGAACTATGGAAATGTCCTAAGATTTCACTACAGTTATGATGTCATGTACTTCATTGAAATGAATAAACCTGCTTGGAAAAATCCTGCTCTCTGATTGGTTAGCTGTGTTCTATCATCCATAAATTAATTCTACACAACCTTTCAACAGACACATCACCTTTGACTCCAATTCGTCCGCCACACATCCTAATTATATAACATTTAGGATGCGTTTGTAAAGTCAATCTGAGAAATCTCTTTGGAATGTTCAGAGCATGAATTTTTTCTTTAATTTTTTAACTAACTGAAACGGTTTGAAAATGGAAGTCGTCAGCGAGAACACAAAAGTTATGGTTTTCTCAATGATTAAAAACACTTTTGGTAATATTTTACAAGATCTTCAGTCTGTCAGTGAGAACAAAAATGTAAGCCGGTCGAGTTTTCAACTCTTGTCTAATACAACTGTAATTACAGCTGCTGCTCCTCAGTAAGATTTTTTATTTTATTTTTGTGCGGCGGTACTTTTTAAAAAACAAGAAAAGAAAAATTGGTTAGTGCTAATTGGTGTTGAACAATGGTAGTGTGTAGACGACTCTTCCCCGTTAACTCAGCCATTTTTAAAGTGAACGCTCTGAGAATCCAGTTTTGAAGTTAGAGCAGCTACAGTGTGCTTCGTGCGCTCTGAAATTAATCTTCTGAGAGTTTCGAACGACACCACAGAGCACTCCAGGAGTTTACGAACGGTCTGAGTGCGCTCTGATACTGAGTTTAAGCAACCACTAAATTAAAACAAATTCAGACCCAGAATCTAATTTTTTTACATTTTTTTAAAAAATGAAAAAGCTGTTGAAGAATGGTATGAATATACATTTTCTGAACCGGACAAAGTACAAGTAGGCCTAATTCAATTTTTTTTTTTTTTTAAAGAAAAGCGGCAAAATGAAATAACGGAACTAGAACTGCATCAACTCGAACTTGACCGAAAAAAACCACACACAAAGGCTTCTACATGGGCTGTGAAAATACTACAAAACTGTCTTCAGGAAAAAGGTAGGTGTAATGTACTTTCTAAGGACGAGTTGCAAACAAAAATTCCTTTAATGCACAAAGCGAGCATTCTCAAGCAGACGCACGGCTTTTCAGCTTTCACCATTCACCCACAGCTCCCCTTATGGCAGTACATTTTTCAAACTGCACAATCTCGGGCAATTTTCAAGTGAACATGTATTCCAAAAATCACTGATCTATAATTAAAGTGAATTAAAGTTTTATTAGATGTATTTATGTAATTTAACACTTTTAAACAAATGTTGTTTAAAAAGCAAATACATCTAATCATTTTATAATAGCATTAAGGCACTGCAGGGAGTGGGTTGACATGATGTAACCACACACTTAATGGGTGAAAGCCTTAAGTCTGCAATTATATCATGTCAACCCACCCCCTGTCTTGCCTTAATGTTTTGTTATATTATATTTAAAGGATAATGACATTGCTGTGGTGTGTTACTAGGTAGCCTAATAATAGTCAATAAAGCCAGACTGGAAGGCGAGGCCTTTATTACTGTTATACTCCAACGTTTTAAAGAAACACAACTTCTTATAACAGTATTTCATCACGATTAGCACCCCTCTTAGATTCTTGATCAATTAGACTGTTTGTCTGGAATAATCATTATAGTACATTGAAAGAATTCACTTTCTGAGAGCAGGGCTCAAGTCCATGTGAAGCGTTTCATCACTAAGCAGTAGTTTTAGAACAGGTGTCATTTAGTGTCATTTCTCAGCCGTGCTTTATTTGCCATTCCATTATTGAGTAATGATGGAGCGTCTGACCACCATAGAAAACAAGCACTGTCCGGTTGTTGTATATGATATGATATGATATTATTTGTTTTGGCTTGTCATGCATAATCTGTACCATAGATGTACAGTAGAGATATGTCATATTCAACTTAATGCTATCTGGGGGAAAACATTTATAAGATGCTTGGGTCTGCTTCTATAAAAGGAGGGTTAAGAGTGTGTTCCTGATTCCTTTTCTCGTCTGTTGTATCTTCAAAGTGAGCAAAGCTTTTTTGAAAAGCCACTCTTTCTTAATTGACAAATAAATCAATAAATAAAAATAAAATAACATAAGCAAGTAGACAATTGCAGCATTAGGAACAGGTTTATTCTTGAAACAATGATATATTTGAGCTATTTAAACAATAATGTTTTTAATTTAAAACTGGCAATTCCCAAAACAAAAACACCCCAGGGCAAGACTTCCCTCCTCCCCTCCCCTCCCCTCCCCCTTTCTTATGGTGTAACCCTATGTTGTTTTGAAATACACTTTTGAGCCTAGTGCCCTCTACTGGAATTTCTGTTCCCTAATATAGTTTACAGCCTTTAGTTAAAAGATTGGCTTTAGCTGTAATTTCCAGCCCTAGATGGAGCTAGGTGTTATAATACCACATGATAGAGCATGTTTTTTTCAAATAAAAAGCTCCATAGCAGCAGAATGTCTGCATCATTTTCTAGTTGTTTATGGCAAGCATGATTCATGTGCATAAATGAGTACATTTTCTTAAATAAAAGAAACATTATTTGTCAGTTATACAAAATGTCATCATTTAAACAAGCCCATTGAGTGTTACTGGATCTCATGTTATTATGCCCTTAGGAGTAGGATAGACACTCCAGCAATGGCTCCTCTCCCTCTGGCACTGGAGACGGCAGCAATGGCTCCTCTCCCTCGGGCATTGGAGATGGCAGCAATGGCTCCTCTCCCTCTGGCGCTGGAAACAGCAGCGGGGCCCCTCCCATATCTGCAGCCAGGTAGTTGAGCACCATGGCTGCGATGTCTGGGAGGGATGCTGGGTGGTGTTTCTGTTCCCTCCCAGCGCTCTCCATCTCTCGCCAACAGGAGGTTGATCACAGCAGGAAGGGTGACGATTATATCCCTCTCAGGCTCCCTAGCCAGTCCCAGATCCCCTCAGAGGAGACAGGATTCTTCCACCTCGGAGGATGCGGGCCTTCTCTCACCCTTGCTGGATGCTCAGGCTCCTTCCTCTCCTGCCATGGAGGGGGTTGGTCCGGTGCCACGTGTCCGACCTCACCAACCGCGAAGCACCATTCCTCACCCTTCAGGCAGGTGAGGCAGACATCCAGCGTGGTAAGGACCCGCTGCTGTTACTGCGCCTCCTGCTGCTGTTGTTGCTGCTGCTGCTTTCTCCTCTGGCTACTTTTCTCCATTTAAAAAAAAAAAAAAAAAATTCCCTTTCAAAAAAACACAAAAAAAAATACTTTTTGAAAAAAACAAAAAAAAACGTCCTTTTCCTTCCTGGTCTGACTGTTGGAGGCATTGTTTTGTCCCACGCAGGACACCATATGTGGCAGGATGGCTCGCAGTGGTGAGGTGTGGTGACGTCACGGACCAGGAAGTAACAGAACCACAACAATGGATGGTCGGGTGAAACTGAACGCAACGGCGTTCAGCCGATTTTATTAATAAACAAAACAAACGATTTAAACAAAATAACAAAACAGAAACCAAAGGGCACGAGGGCCAAACGAATAAACAGACAAACAAGTAAGTGTCATGCTGGCTAATCCAGCACGTTTTAGCAATTGTTATTTTTAAGTTCTGTCTCCTCTCTATCTCCACGTACCTCCTCTCTGTACACCCAACCCCGCAGCACGGACAGCTGCAGGTTCTTATACTCTGGCCGAGGGGTTAACTGGCTGTTAATTATCTTATTACCCCTCGGCCACCGTCTGCACGCGTTTGGTAAGGATGCATGACTGTCAGCTAGTTAAATAATCAGTAGCTGATCAGTCATGCATCCTCACTGGGTTTTAAATTATAAAAAACAATAACAAAAGACACTCCGCCACACACTGTAAGAGTACAGCAGGTGTGTGTACCATGATGGTTAGATTTGAATATAATCACGTGGTCAAAGTTAAAAGTTAAATGTGTTTGGTGCAGTGCAGTACAATATGTGTTGCATGTGAAACGTGTATCCAAAAGCCGCAATTTGAGGTTTTCAGTAATGCGTGCTAGTTGTAAGTAATGTCATAACTATTGTGTATGTTTGATTTGGCACTGAATTCAGAAAAAAAATTATCATATTAGAACCTGAATAAAAGAATGGTGATCTGTTGTAGTACTCAAGTGTTGGACTGGTTGAGTTATTCAATCACATAATATTTTTTAACTATACATGCAGTAACCAGATTGTTCTCACTTTAGGTGTCTGGACAGATGGTATATTTGACCCAGAAGGTTACATGTTGACCCTTAGCCTGTGTGTGGTCTGTGCAAAGAGTTGGACATGCTTGTGCAGGGTCAGTTGGCTATTGGGTGACATGTAAAACGTGTCTTATCATCTTCATGGACGTAACCGATACTGTGCAAGTTGTTTATTAAGCACAGGTCCACATTAAGCATGACCATGATCTCTGATCCCTCCCCAGCTTCATCATCACTTCCAATGTACTGAGACAGGTGCTTTTTAGAAAGTTGAAATGCCCGTTCTGAATGGATTACAAAGGGGGCTTCAACTTTTATAACAAGTACAAACCAAAATCTTACTGTGTGTAATCCCACATAAGCAAGGTTTCTAAATGTATGCATTGCTTATTCAAAAATGTACTAAAAAGAAAACAATGTTGATTTTCTGTGCCTTGGTACACAGAGGACCCTATTTAAACCCTTCATAGCAAAGCTGAATAGATCACAACTATCTTGCTGTTCTACGATTAGACTGGTAATTTTACAACGTTTTATTAAAATGATTGTTCAAGCATTTTACAACCACATAACATTAATCTGAGAGAAAAGACTTTAGTGCAGTGATGAAATACAGAATTTGAACAGGACACTGTAGCAGCGAGAGAGTTTTTCACTGTGTGGAATTGTCAGTTTCAGAAACAGTACTGAATCCTAATCTCCTACAAATAGAACACATTGAAACAAAATAAAAATAAAAATTCTAAAATGTGTTTTACAAAGTTACAAGGTTATACTTACCACTACTGTCATCAGTGTTTTCTGATACATCTAATCAAGGGCAGTGAAAAGATTAAATGAAGTAACACTCAAACAAGTCATTGTTTAGTTTAATTGAATAGACCAGTCATATGAGGCGCCGTTCAGGAAATAATTAATTGGTTAATTTACGAACAGTATGGTTCATTTATAAACAGTATGCTTAATTTATGAACAGCGTGGTTAATTTATGAACAGTAGCCTATGGTTAATTTATAAACAGTATGGTTGGGACATTAAATGGCACTGTGAAGGACACCTTTGGGGTCCTTACTGTCATACCCTCGGCTACACAGAGATTTTGGAGGTTCTGCTACGGCGCTACATCGAAGGGGTATAATACTACGATTTTTAATACCATGTGTGTTTTCCTTTTTATTTTTTTTAATTAATTATTTGTTCTTAATACTGTATTTCATTTATTGTTTTCGTTTATTGTGGCATTTTAACTGACATATTAAAAGCGCTGAGCTGGGTTGCTTAGTAACCGGTTTAGGTGTCCTTCATAAACTGCTGCGCAAATGTCATCTTGCATAGTGCCGGACAGACTTCTCTATGAAACATGCTGGGCGTCATGACTGTATAATATGAGGCCACGTTAAGGACAAAATTCAAACTGACACCTCATACACTAGACATTGTATGCGGTACACAGTGAAATCTCATACACTACATCAGGGCTTCTCAAACTCGGTCCTGGGGACCCCCTGTGTCTGCTGGTTTTCATTCCAACCAAGCTCTCAATTACTTAACTAGACCCTTAATTGAACTGATAATTTGCTTAATTAGACCTTTTTACTTGTTTTCAGCTCTTGAACAGTTGCATATTTCAAGTTAGCTATAACATTTGATAAGTAACTTGAATTTAAAGACACCTATAAAACCTGCTGGATAGGGGCTCCCCAGGACTGAGTTTGAGAACCCCTGCCCTACATACTGAAACCTCGTAGACTACATCAGGGGTCTCCAACCCTGGTCCTGGAGAGCCCCTATCCAGCAGGTTTTATAGGTGTCTTTACATCATCAGTGGCTAAAGATCTGGAACACCTGTTAATCTTGACTAATTAAGCCAATAATTGGTTCAAT
>NW_026707992.1:0-16706 GCF_902713425.1 Acipenser ruthenus
TAACTCTCGGCTATTTTCGCTGGCCTTCGGGGCTGCTTCTAACGGGTCTCCGCAGCGGCGCTTGTGCAGGTGTTCAGCCGAGCTCGCGGATCTCCAGCCGGGACCCATAACACTCGTGCACACGGGGGGGAAAGTGCATTGAATGAATTCATTCATCGCTGTTCACACGGGACGCGGGACCAGGGCTAACCGCCGTGCAGGTCCCCCGGGGGACGAGCAAGTGTTCAGCCGAGCTCGGGGAACGATAGCCCGGCTTCATAACACTCGTGCACCCGGGGGGGAAAGTGCATTGAATGAATTCATTCATCGCTGTAGACCCGGGACGCGGGACCAGGGCTAATCGCCGTGCAGGTCCCCCGGGGGACGAGCAGGTGTTCAGCCGAGCTCGCGGAACGATAGCCCGGCCTCATAACACTCGTGCACCCGGGGGGGAAATGCATTTAATGAATTCATTAATCGCTGTTCCGCCGTGCAGCTCCCCGGGGGCGGGGGGGACGAGCAAGTGTTCAGCCCGAGCTCATAACACCCGTGCACACGGGGGGGACGTGCAGGTATTTTTTTCCCCCAGCAGACGGGGGTCCCGGCCTTACACTCGGGCAGCTCCCCGGGGAATGTTAGAGGTCGTCGCCCCCGCTGCTGAGGCGCTAAAGTATCCGACTGCCTGGAGCGCTAAACCGGCTCCGATCGGTCAGAGGGGACCGCGGGGAGTTAGCCGTGAATAGAGCGTCCTGCTGCCTTCTCGCCGAGTTCGAAAATAGCCGAGAGTTAAGCCTCTCCCCGCTGTGTCTTCGGCAAACTTCCGCAACGTCAGGTTGGGCGGGCCTCTGGTCATGTGATTTATGACATGACCAGAGGCCCGTCCCTCTTGAAGCGGCGAGTGGCTGACGAAGCCACGGCGGGGAGGGGCTTAACTCTAGGCTATTTTCGCTGGCCTTCGGGGCTGCTTCTAACGGGTCTCCGCAGCGGCGCTTGTGCAGGTGTTCAGCCGAGCTCGCGGATCTCCAGCCGGGACCCATAACACTCGTGCACCCGGGGGGGAAAGTGCATTGAATGAATTCATTCATCGCTGTTCACACGGGACGCGGGACCAGGGCTAACCGCCGTGCAGGTCCCCCGGGGGACGAGCAAGTGTTCAGCCGAGCTCGGGGAACGATAGCCCGGCTTCATAACACTCGTGCACCCGGGGGGGAAAGTGCATTGAATGAATTCATTCATCGCTGTAGACCCGGGACGCGGGACCAGGGCTAACCGCCGTGCAGGTCCCCCGGGGGACGAGCAAGTGTTCAGCCGAGCTCGGGGAACGATAGCCCGGCTTCATAACACTCGTGCACCCGGGGGGGAAAGTGCATTGAATGAATTCATTCATCGCTGTAGACCCTGGACGCGGGACCAGGGCTAATCGCCGTGCAGGTCCCCCGGGGGACGAGCAGGTGTTCAGCCGAGCTCGGGGAACGATAGCCCGGCTTCATAACACTCGTGCACCCGGGGGGGAAAGTGCATTGAATGAATTCATTCATCGCTGTTCACACGGGACGCGGGACCAGGGCTAACCGCCGTGCAGGTCCCCCGGGGGACGAGCAAGTGTTCAGCCGAGCTCGGGGAACGATAGCCCGGCTTCATAACACTCGTGCACCCGGGGGGGAAAGTGCATTGAATGAATTCATTCATCGCTGTAGACCCGGGACGCGGGACCAGGGCTAATCGCCGTGCAGGTCCCCCGGGGGACGAGCAAGTGTTCAGCCGAGCTCGGGGAACGATAGCCCGGCTTCATAACACTCGTGCACCCGGGGGGGAAAGTGCATTGAATGAATTCATTCATCGCTGTTCACACGGGACGCGGGACCAGGGCTAACCGCCGTGCAGGTCCCCCGGGGGACGAGCAAGTGTTCAGCCGAGCTCGGGGAACGATAGCCCGGCTTCATAACACTCGTGCACCCGGGGGGGAAAGTGCATTGAATGAATTCATTCATCGCTGTAGACCCGGGACGCGGGACCAGGGCTAACCGCCGTGCAGGTCCCCCGGGGGACGAGCAAGTGTTCAGCCGAGCTCGGGGAACGATAGCCCGGCTTCATAACACTCGTGCACCCGGGGGGGAAAGTGCATTGAATGAATTCATTCATCGCTGTAGACCCGGGACGCGGGACCAGGGCTAATCGCCGTGCAGGTCCCCCGGGGGACGAGCAGGTGTTCAGCCGAGCTCGGGGAACGATAGCCCGGCTTCATAACACTCGTGCACCCGGGGGGGAAAGTGCATTGAATGAAATCATTCATCGCTGTTCACACGGGACGCGGGACCAGGGCTAACCGCCGTGCAGGTCCCCCGGGGGACGAGCAAGTGTTCAGCCGAGCTCGGGGAACGATAGCCCGGCTTCATAACACTCGTGCACCCGGGGGGGAAAGTGCATTGAATGAATTCATTCATCGCTGTAGACCCGGGACGCGGGACCAGGGCTAATCGCCGTGCAGGTCCCCCGGGGGACGAGCAAGTGTTCAGCCGAGCTCGGGGAACGATAGCCCGGCTTCATAACACTCGTGCACCCGGGGGGGAAAGTGCATTGAATGAATTCATTCATCGCTGTAGACCCGGGACGCGGGACCAGGGCTAATCGCCGTGCAGGTCCCCCGGGGGACGAGCAGGTGTTCAGCCGAGCTCGGGGAACGATAGCCCGGCTTCATAACACTCGTGCACCCGGGGGGGAAAGTGCATTGAATGAATTCATTCATCGCTGTAGACCCGGGACGCGGGACCAGGGCTAACCGCCGTGCAGGTCCCCCGGGGGACGAGCAAGTGTTCAGCCGAGCTCGGGGAACGATAGCCCGGCTTCATAACACTCGTGCACCCGGGGGGGAAAGTGCATTGAATGAATTCATTCATCGCTGTAGACCCGGGACGCGGGACCAGGGCTAATCGCCGTGCAGGTCCCCCGGGGGACGAGCAGGTGTTCAGCCGAGCTCGCGGAACGATAGCCCGGCCTCATAACACTCGTGCACCCGGGGGGGAAATGCATTTAATGAATTCATTAATCGCTGTTCCGCCGTGCAGCTCCCCGGGGGCGGGGGGGACGAGCAAGTGTTCAGCCCGAGCTCATAACACCCGTGCACACGGGGGGGACGTGCAGGTATTTTTTTCCCCCAGCAGACGGGGGTCCCGGCCTTACACTCGGGCAGCTCCCCGGGGAATGTTAGAGGTCGTCGCCCCCGCTGCTGAGGCGCTAAAGTATCCGACTGCCTGGAGCGCTAAACCGGCTCCGATCGGTCAGAGGGGACCGCGGGGAGTTAGCCGTGAATAGAGCGTCCTGCTGCCTTCTCGCCGAGTTCGAAAATAGCCGAGAGTTAAGCCTCTCCCCGCTGTGTCTTCGGCAAACTTCCGCAACGTCAGGTTGGGCGGGCCTCTGGTCATGTGATTTATGACATGACCAGAGGCCCGTCCCTCTTGAAGCGGCGAGTGGCTGACGAAGCCACGGCGGGGAGGGGCTTAACTCTCGGCTATTTTCGCTGGCCTTCGGGGCTGCTTCTAACGGGTCTCCGCAGCGGCGCTTGTGCAGGTGTTCAGCCGAGCTCGCGGATCTCCAGCCGGGACCCATAACACTCGTGCACACGGGGGGGAAAGTGCATTGAATGAATTCATTCATCGCTGTTCACACGGGACGCGGGACCAGGGCTAACCGCCGTGCAGGTCCCCCGGGGGACGAGCAAGTGTTCAGCCGAGCTCGGGGAACGATAGCCCGGCTTCATAACACTCGTGCACCCGGGGGGGAAAGTGCATTGAATGAATTCATTCATCGCTGTAGACCCGGGACGCGGGACCAGGGCTAATCGCCGTGCAGGTCCCCCGGGGGACGAGCAGGTGTTCAGCCGAGCTCGCGGAACGATAGCCCGGCCTCATAACACTCGTGCACCCGGGGGGGAAATGCATTTAATGAATTCATTAATCGCTGTTCCGCCGTGCAGCTCCCCGGGGGCGGGGGGGACGAGCAAGTGTTCAGCCCGAGCTCATAACACCCGTGCACACGGGGGGGACGTGCAGGTATTTTTTTCCCCCAGCAGACGGGGGTCCCGGCCTTACACTCGGGCAGCTCCCCGGGGAATGTTAGAGGTCGTCGCCCCCGCTGCTGAGGCGCTAAAGTATCCGACTGCCTGGAGCGCTAAACCGGCTCCGATCGGTCAGAGGGGACCGCGGGGAGTTAGCCGTGAATAGAGCGTCCTGCTGCCTTCTCGCCGAGTTCGAAAATAGCCGAGAGTTAAGCCTCTCCCCGCTGTGTCTTCGGCAAACTTCCGCAACGTCAGGTTGGGCGGGCCTCTGGTCATGTGATTTATGACATGACCAGAGGCCCGTCCCTCTTGAAGCGGCGAGTGGCTGACGAAGCCACGGCGGGGAGGGGCTTAACTCTAGGCTATTTTCGCTGGCCTTCGGGGCTGCTTCTAACGGGTCTCCGCAGCGGCGCTTGTGCAGGTGTTCAGCCGAGCTCGCGGATCTCCAGCCGGGACCCATAACACTCGTGCACCCGGGGGGGAAAGTGCATTGAATGAATTCATTCATCGCTGTTCACACGGGACGCGGGACCAGGGCTAACCGCCGTGCAGGTCCCCCGGGGGACGAGCAAGTGTTCAGCCGAGCTCGGGGAACGATAGCCCGGCTTCATAACACTCGTGCACCCGGGGGGGAAAGTGCATTGAATGAATTCATTCATCGCTGTAGACCCGGGACGCGGGACCAGGGCTAACCGCCGTGCAGGTCCCCCGGGGGACGAGCAAGTGTTCAGCCGAGCTCGGGGAACGATAGCCCGGCTTCATAACACTCGTGCACCCGGGGGGGAAAGTGCATTGAATGAATTCATTCATCGCTGTAGACCCTGGACGCGGGACCAGGGCTAATCGCCGTGCAGGTCCCCCGGGGGACGAGCAGGTGTTCAGCCGAGCTCGGGGAACGATAGCCCGGCTTCATAACACTCGTGCACCCGGGGGGGAAAGTGCATTGAATGAATTCATTCATCGCTGTTCACACGGGACGCGGGACCAGGGCTAACCGCCGTGCAGGTCCCCCGGGGGACGAGCAAGTGTTCAGCCGAGCTCGGGGAACGATAGCCCGGCTTCATAACACTCGTGCACCCGGGGGGGAAAGTGCATTGAATGAATTCATTCATCGCTGTAGACCCGGGACGCGGGACCAGGGCTAATCGCCGTGCAGGTCCCCCGGGGGACGAGCAAGTGTTCAGCCGAGCTCGGGGAACGATAGCCCGGCTTCATAACACTCGTGCACCCGGGGGGGAAAGTGCATTGAATGAATTCATTCATCGCTGTTCACACGGGACGCGGGACCAGGGCTAACCGCCGTGCAGGTCCCCCGGGGGACGAGCAAGTGTTCAGCCGAGCTCGGGGAACGATAGCCCGGCTTCATAACACTCGTGCACCCGGGGGGGAAAGTGCATTGAATGAATTCATTCATCGCTGTAGACCCGGGACGCGGGACCAGGGCTAACCGCCGTGCAGGTCCCCCGGGGGACGAGCAAGTGTTCAGCCGAGCTCGGGGAACGATAGCCCGGCTTCATAACACTCGTGCACCCGGGGGGGAAAGTGCATTGAATGAATTCATTCATCGCTGTAGACCCGGGACGCGGGACCAGGGCTAATCGCCGTGCAGGTCCCCCGGGGGACGAGCAGGTGTTCAGCCGAGCTCGGGGAACGATAGCCCGGCTTCATAACACTCGTGCACCCGGGGGGGAAAGTGCATTGAATGAATTCATTCATCGCTGTTCACACGGGACGCGGGACCAGGGCTAACCGCCGTGCAGGTCCCCCGGGGGACGAGCAAGTGTTCAGCCGAGCTCGGGGAACGATAGCCCGGCTTCATAACACTCGTGCACCCGGGGGGGAAAGTGCATTGAATGAATTCATTCATCGCTGTAGACCCGGGACGCGGGACCAGGGCTAATCGCCGTGCAGGTCCCCCGGGGGACGAGCAAGTGTTCAGCCGAGCTCGGGGAACGATAGCCCGGCTTCATAACACTCGTGCACCCGGGGGGGAAAGTGCATTGAATGAATTCATTCATCGCTGTAGACCCGGGACGCGGGACCAGGGCTAATCGCCGTGCAGGTCCCCCGGGGGACGAGCAGGTGTTCAGCCGAGCTCGGGGAACGATAGCCCGGCTTCATAACACTCGTGCACCCGGGGGGGAAAGTGCATTGAATGAATTCATTCATCGCTGTAGACCCGGGACGCGGGACCAGGGCTAACCGCCGTGCAGGTCCCCCGGGGGACGAGCAAGTGTTCAGCCGAGCTCGGGGAACGATAGCCCGGCTTCATAACACTCGTGCACCCGGGGGGGAAAGTGCATTGAATGAATTCATTCATCGCTGTAGACCCGGGACGCGGGACCAGGGCTAATCGCCGTGCAGGTCCCCCGGGGGACGAGCAGGTGTTCAGCCGAGCTCGCGGAACGATAGCCCGGCCTCATAACACTCGTGCACCCGGGGGGGAAATGCATTTAATGAATTCATTAATCGCTGTTCCGCCGTGCAGCTCCCCGGGGGCGGGGGGGACGAGCAAGTGTTCAGCCCGAGCTCATAACACCCGTGCACACGGGGGGGACGTGCAGGTATTTTTTTCCCCCAGCAGACGGGGGTCCCGGCCTTACACTCGGGCAGCTCCCCGGGGAATGTTAGAGGTCGTCGCCCCCGCTGCTGAGGCGCTAAAGTATCCGACTGCCTGGAGCGCTAAACCGGCTCCGATCGGTCAGAGGGGACCGCGGGGAGTTAGCCGTGAATAGAGCGTCCTGCTGCCTTCTCGCCGAGTTCGAAAATAGCCGAGAGTTAAGCCTCTCCCCGCTGTGTCTTCGGCAAACTTCCGCAACGTCAGGTTGGGCGGGCCTCTGGTCATGTGATTTATGACATGACCAGAGGCCCGTCCCTCTTGAAGCGGCGAGTGGCTGACGAAGCCACGGCGGGGAGGGGCTTAACTCTCGGCTATTTTCGCTGGCCTTCGGGGCTGCTTCTAACGGGTCTCCGCAGCGGCGCTTGTGCAGGTGTTCAGCCGAGCTCGCGGATCTCCAGCCGGGACCCATAACACTCGTGCACCCGGGGGGGAAAGTGCATTGAATGAATTCATTCATCGCTGTTCACACGGGACGCGGGACCAGGGCTAACCGCCGTGCAGGTCCCCCGGGGGACGAGCAAGTGTTCAGCCGAGCTCGGGGAACGATAGCCCGGCTTCATAACACTCGTGCACCCGGGGGGGAAAGTGCATTGAATGAATTCATTCATCGCTGTAGACCCGGGACGCGGGACCAGGGCTAATCGCCGTGCAGGTCCCCCGGGGGACGAGCAGGTGTTCAGCCGAGCTCGCGGAACGATAGCCCGGCCTCATAACACTCGTGCACCCGGGGGGGAAATGCATTTAATGAATTCATTAATCGCTGTTCCGCCGTGCAGCTCCCCGGGGGCGGGGGGGACGAGCAAGTGTTCAGCCCGAGCTCATAACACCCGTGCACACGGGGGGGACGTGCAGGTATTTTTTTCCCCCAGCAGACGGGGGTCCCGGCCTTACACTCGGGCAGCTCCCCGGGGAATGTTAGAGGTCGTCGCCCCCGCTGCTGAGGCGCTAAAGTATCCGACTGCCTGGAGCGCTAAACCGGCTCCGATCGGTCAGAGGGGACCGCGGGGAGTTAGCCGTGAATAGAGCGTCCTGCTGCCTTCTCGCCGAGTTCGAAAATAGCCGAGAGTTAAGCCTCTCCCCGCTGTGTCTTCGGCAAACTTCCGCAACGTCAGGTTGGGCGGGCCTCTGGTCATGTGATTTATGACATGACCAGAGGCCCGTCCCTCTTGAAGCGGCGAGTGGCTGACGAAGCCACGGCGGGGAGGGGCTTAACTCTCGGCTATTTTCGCTGGCCTTCGGGGCTGCTTCTAACGGGTCTCCGCAGCGGCGCTTGTGCAGGTGTTCAGCCGAGCTCGCGGATCTCCAGCCGGGACCCATAACACTCGTGCACCCGGGGGGGAAAGTGCATTGAATGAATTCATTCATCGCTGTTCACACGGGACGCGGGACCAGGGCTAACCGCCGTGCAGGTCCCCCGGGGGACGAGCAAGTGTTCAGCCGAGCTCGGGGAACGATAGCCCGGCTTCATAACACTCGTGCACCCGGGGGGGAAAGTGCATTGAATGAATTCATTCATCGCTGTAGACCCGGGACGCGGGACCAGGGCTAACCGCCGTGCAGGTCCCCCGGGGGACGAGCAAGTGTTCAGCCGAGCTCGGGGAACGATAGCCCGGCTTCATAACACTCGTGCACCCGGGGGGGAAAGTGCATTGAATGAATTCATTCATCGCTGTAGACCCTGGACGCGGGACCAGGGCTAATCGCCGTGCAGGTCCCCCGGGGGACGAGCAGGTGTTCAGCCGAGCTCGGGGAACGATAGCCCGGCTTCATAACACTCGTGCACCCGGGGGGGAAAGTGCATTGAATGAATTCATTCATCGCTGTTCACACGGGACGCGGGACCAGGGCTAACCGCCGTGCAGGTCCCCCGGGGGACGAGCAAGTGTTCAGCCGAGCTCGGGGAACGATAGCCCGGCTTCATAACACTCGTGCACCCGGGGGGGAAAGTGCATTGAATGAATTCATTCATCGCTGTAGACCCGGGACGCGGGACCAGGGCTAATCGCCGTGCAGGTCCCCCGGGGGACGAGCAAGTGTTCAGCCGAGCTCGGGGAACGATAGCCCGGCTTCATAACACTCGTGCACCCGGGGGGGAAAGTGCATTGAATGAATTCATTCATCGCTGTTCACACGGGACGCGGGACCAGGGCTAACCGCCGTGCAGGTCCCCCGGGGGACGAGCAAGTGTTCAGCCGAGCTCGGGGAACGATAGCCCGGCTTCATAACACTCGTGCACCCGGGGGAGAAAGTGCATTGAATGAATTCATTCATCGCTGTAGACCCGGGACGCGGGACCAGGGCTAACCGCCGTGCAGGTCCCCCGGGGGACGAGCAAGTGTTCAGCCGAGCTCGGGGAACGATAGCCCGGCTTCATAACACTCGTGCACCCGGGGGGGAAAGTGCATTGAATGAATTCATTCATCGCTGTAGACCCGGGACGCGGGACCAGGGCTAATCGCCGTGCAGGTCCCCCGGGGGACGAGCAGGTGTTCAGCCGAGCTCGGGGAACGATAGCCCGGCTTCATAACACTCGTGCACCCGGGGGGGAAAGTGCATTGAATGAATTCATTCATCGCTGTTCACACGGGACGCGGGACCAGGGCTAACCGCCGTGCAGGTCCCCCGGGGGACGAGCAAGTGTTCAGCCGAGCTCGGGGAACGATAGCCCGGCTTCATAACACTCGTGCACCCGGGGGGGAAAGTGCATTGAATGAATTCATTCATCGCTGTAGACCCGGGACGCGGGACCAGGGCTAATCGCCGTGCAGGTCCCCCGGGGGACGAGCAAGTGTTCAGCCGAGCTCGGGGAACGATAGCCCGGCTTCATAACACTCGTGCACCCGGGGGGGAAAGTGCATTGAATGAATTCATTCATCGCTGTAGACCCGGGACGCGGGACCAGGGCTAATCGCCGTGCAGGTCCCCCGGGGGACGAGCAGGTGTTCAGCCGAGCTCGGGGAACGATAGCCCGGCTTCATAACACTCGTGCACCCGGGGGGGAAAGTGCATTGAATGAATTCATTCATCGCTGTAGACCCGGGACGCGGGACCAGGGCTAACCGCCGTGCAGGTCCCCGGGGGACGAGCAAGTGTTCAGCCGAGCTCGGGGAACGATAGCCCGGCTTCATAACACTCGTGCACCCGGGGGGGAAAGTGCATTGAATGAATTCATCATCGCTGTAGACCCGGACGCGGGACCAGGGCTAATCGCCGTGCAGGTCCCCGGGGGACGAGCAGGTGTTCAGCCGAGCTCGCGGAACGATAGCCCGGCCTCATAACACTCGTGCACCCGGGGGGGAATGCATTTAATGAATTCATTAATCGCTGTTCCGCCGTGCAGCTCCCCGGGGGCGGGGGGGACGAGCAAGTGTTCAGCCCGAGCTCATAACACCCGTGCACACGGGGGGGACGTGCAGGTATTTTTTTCCCCAGCAGACGGGGGTCCCGGCCTTACACTCGGGCAGCTCCCCGGGGAATGTTAGAGGTCGTCGCCCCCGCTGCTGAGGCGCTAAAGTATCCGACTGCCTGGAGCGCTAAACCGGCTCCGATCGGTCAGAGGGGACCGCGGGGAGTTAGCCGTGAATAGAGCGTCCTGCTGCCTTCTCGCCGAGTTCGAAAATAGCCGAGAGTTAAGCCTCTCCCCGCTGTGTCTTCGGCAAACTTCCGCAACGTCAGGTTGGGCGGGCCTCTGGTCATGTGATTTATGACATGACCAGAGGCCCGTCCCTCTTGAAGCGGCGAGTGGCTGACGAAGCCACGGCGGGGAGGGGCTTAACTCTCGGCTATTTTCGCTGGCCTTCGGGCTGCTTCTAACGGGTCTCCGCAGCGGCGCTTGTGCAGGTGTTCAGCCGAGCTCGCGGATCTCCAGCCGGGACCCATAACACTCGTGCACACGGGGGGGAAAGTGCATTGAATGAATTCATTCATCGCTGTTCACACGGACGCGGGACCAGGGCTAACCGCCGTGCAGGTCCCCCGGGGGACGAGCAAGTGTTCAGCCGAGCTCGGGGAACGATAGCCCGGCATTCATAACACTCGTGCACCCGGGGGGGAAAGTGCATTGAATGAATTCATTCATCGCTGTAGACCCGGGACGCGGGACCAGGGCTAATCGCCGTGCAGGTCCCCCGGGGGACGAGCAGGTGTTCAGCCGAGCTCGCGGAACGATAGCCCGGCCTCATAACACTCGTGCACCCGGGGGGGAAATGCATTTAATGAATTCATTAATTGCTGTTCCGCCGTGCAGCTCCCCGGGGCGGGGGGGACGAGCAAGTGTTCAGCCCGAGCTCATAACACCCGTGCACACGGGGGGGACGTGCAGGTATTTTTTTCCCCCAGCAGACGGGGTCCCGGCCTTACACTCGGGCAGCTCCCCGGGAATGTTAGAGGTCGTCGCCCCCGCTGCTGAGGCGCTAAAGTATCCGACTGCCTGGAGCGCTAAACCGGCTCCGATCGGTCAGAGGGGACCGCGGGGAGTTAGCCGTGAATAGAGCGTCCTGCTGCCTTCTCGCCGAGTTCGAAAATAGCCGAGAGTTAAGCCTCTCCCCGCTGTGTCTTCGGCAAACTTCCGCAACGTCAGGTTGGGCGGGCCTCTGGTCATGTGATTTATGACATGACCAGAGGCCCGTCCCTCTTGAAGCGGCGAGTGGCTGACGAAGCCACGGCGGGGAGGGGCTTAACTCTCGGCTATTTTCGCTGGCCTTCGGGGCTGCTTCTAACGGGTCTCCGCAGCGGCGCTTGTGCAGGTGTTCAGCCGAGCTCGCGGATCTCCAGCCGGGACCCATAACACTCGTGCACCCGGGGGGGAAAGTGCATTGAATGAATTCATTCATCGCTGTTCACACGGGACGCGGGACCAGGGCTAACCGCCGTGCAGGTCCCCGGGGGACGAGCAAGTGTTCAGCCGAGCTCGGGGAACGATAGCCCGGCTTCATAACACTCGTGCACCCGGGGGGGAAAGTGCATTGAATGAATTCATTCATCGCTGTAGACCCGGGACGCGGGACCAGGGCTAACCGCCGTGCAGGTCCCCCGGGGGACGAGCAAGTGTTCAGCCGAGCTCGGGGAACGATTGCCCGGCTTCATAACACTCGTGCACCCGGGGGGAAAGTGCATTGAATGAATTCATTCATCGCTGTAGACCCTGGACGCGGACCAGGGCTAATCGACGTGCAGGTCCCCCGGGGGACGAGCAGGTGTTCAGCCGAGCTCGGGGAACGATAGCCCGGCTTCATAACACTCGTGCACCCGGGGGGGAAAGTGCATTGAATGAATTCATTCATCGCTGTTCACACGGGACGCGGGACCAGGGCTAACCGCCGTGCAGGTCCCCCGGGGGACGAGCAAGTGTTCAGCCGAGCTCGGGGAACGATAGCCCGGCTTCATAACACTCGTGCACCCGGGGGGGAAAGTGCATTGAATGAATTCATTCATCGCTGTAGACCCGGGACGCGGACCAGGGCTAATCGCCGTGCAGGTCCCCCGGGGGACGAGCAAGTGTTCAGCCGAGCTCGGGGAACGATAGCCCGGCTTCATAACACTCGTGCACCCGGGGGGGAAAGTGCATTGAATGAATTCATTCATCGCTGTTCACACGGGACGCGGGACCAGGGCTAACCGCCGTGCAGGTCCCCCGGGGGACGAGCAAGTGTTCAGCCGAGCTCGGGGAACGATAGCCCGGCTTCATAACACTCGTGCACCCGGGGGGGAAAGTGCATTGAATGAATTCATTCATCGCTGTAGACCCGGGACGCGGGACCAGGGCTAACCGCCGTGCAGGTCCCCCGGGGGACGAGCAAGTGTTCAGCCGAGCTCGGGGAACGATAGCCCGGCTTCATAACACTCGTGCACCCGGGGGGGAAAGTGCATTGAATGAATTCATTCATCGCTGTAGACCCGGGACGCGGGACCAGGGCTAATCGCCGTGCAGGTCCCCCGGGGGACGAGCAGGTGTTCAGCCGAGCTCGGGGAACGATAGCCCGGCTTCATAACACTCGTGCACCCGGGGGGGAAAGTGCATTGAATGAATTCATTCATCGCTGTTCACACGGGACGCGGGACCAGGGCTAACCGCCGTGCAGTCCCCCGGGGGACGAGCAAGTGTTCAGCCGAGCTCGGGGAACGATAGCCCGGCTTCATAACACTCGTGCACCCGGGGGGGAAAGTGCATTGAATGAATTCATTCATCGCTGTAGACCCGGGACGCGGGACCAGGGCTAATCGCCGTGCAGGTCCCCCGGGGGACGAGCAAGTGTTCAGCCGAGCTCGGGAACGATAGCCCGGCTTCATAACACTCGTGCACCCGGGGGGGAAAGTGCATTGAATGAATTCATTCATCGCTGTAGACCCGGGACGCGGGACCAGGGCTAATCGCCGTGCAGGTCCCCCGGGGGACGAGCAGGTGTTCAGCCGAGCTCGGGGAACGATAGCCCGGCTTCATAACACTCGTGCACCCGGGGGGGAAAGTGCATTGAATGAATTCATTCATCGCTGTAGACCCGGGACGCGGGACCAGGGCTAACCGCCGTGCAGGTCCCCCGGGGGACGAGCAAGTGTCAGCCGAGCTCGGGGAACGATAGCCCGGCTTCATAACACTCGTGCACCCGGGGGGGAAAGTGCATTGAATGAATTCATTCATCGCTGTAGACCCGGGACGCGGGACCAGGGCTAATCGCCGTGCAGGTCCCCCGGGGGACGAGCAGGTGTTCAGCCGAGCTCGCGGAACGATAGCCCGGCCTCATAACACTCGTGCACCCGGGGGGGAAATGCATTTAATGAATTCATTAATCGCTGTTCCGCCGTGCAGCTCCCCGGGGGCGGGGGGACGAGCAAGTGTTCAGCCCGAGCTCATAACACCCGTGCACACGGGGGGGACGTGCAGGTATTTTTTCCCCCAGCAGACGGGGGTCCCGGCCTTACACTCGGGCAGCTCCCCGGGGAATGTTAGAGGTCGTCGCCCCCGCTGCTGAGGCGCTAAGTATCCGACTGCCTGGAGCGCTAAACCGGCTCCGATCGGTCAGAGGGGACCGCGGGGAGTTAGCCGTGAATAGAGCGTCCTGCTGCCTTCTCGCCGAGTTCGAAAATAGCCGAGAGTTAAGCCTCTCCCCGCTGTGTCTTCGGCAAACTTCCGCAACGTCAGGTTGGGCGGGCCTCTGGTCATGTGATTTATGACATGACCAGAGGCCCGTCCCTCTTGAAGCGGCGAGTGGCTGACGAAGCCACGGCGGGGAGGGGCTTAACTCTCGGCTATTTTCGCTGGCCTTCGGGGCTGCTTCTAACGGGTCTCCGCAGCGGCGCTTGTGCAGGTGTTCAGCCGAGCTCGCGGATCTCCAGCCGGGACCCATAACACTCGTGCACCGGGGGGGAAAGTGCATTGAATGAATTCATTCATCGCTGTTCACACGGGACGCGGGACCAGGGCTAACCGCCGTGCAGGTCCCCCGGGGGACGAGCAAGTGTTCAGCCGAGCTCGGGGAACGATAGCCCGGCTTCATAACACTCGTGCACCCGGGGGGAAAGTGCATTGAATGAATTCATCATCGCTGTAGACCCGGGACGCGGGACCAGGGCTAACCGCCGTGCAGGTCCCCCGGGGGACGAGCAAGTGTTCAGCCGAGCTCGGGGAACGATAGCCCGGCTTCATAACACTCGTGCACCCGAGGGGGAAAGTGCATTGAATGAATTCATTCATCGCTGTAGACCCTGGACGCGGGACCAGGGCTAATCGCCGTGCAGGTCCCCCGGGGGACGAGCAGGTGTTCAGCCGAGCTCGGGGAACGATAGCCCGGCTTCATAACACTCGTGCACCCGGGGGGGAAAGTGCATTGAATGAATTCATTCATCGCTGTTCACACGGGACGCGGGACCAGGGCTAACCGCCGTGCAGGTCCCCCGGGGGACGAGCAAGTGTTCAGCCGAGCTCGGGGAACGATAGCCCGGCTTCATAACACTCGTGCACCCGGGGGGGAAAGTGCATTGAATGAATTCATTCATCGCTGTAGACCCGGGACGCGGGACCAGGGCTAATCGCCGTGCAGGTCCCCCGGGGGATGAGCAAGTGTTCAGCCGAGCTCGGGGAACGATAGCCCGGCTTCATAACACTCGTGCACCCGTGGGGGAAAGTGCATTGAATGAATTCATTCATCGCTGTAGACCCGGGACGCGGGACCAGGGCTAATCGCCGTGCAGGTCCCCCGGGGGACGAGCAGGTGTTCAGCCGAGCTCGGGGAACGATAGCCCGGCTTCATAACACTCGTGCACCCGGGGGGGAAAGTGCATTGAATGAATTCATTCATCGCTGTAGACCCGGGACGCAGGACCAGGGCTAACCGCCGTGCAGGTCCCCCGGGGGACGAGCAAGTGTTCAGCCGAGCTCGGGGAACGATAGCCCGGCTTCATAACACTCGTGCACCCGGGGGGAAAGTGCATTGAATGAATTCATTCATCGCTGTAGACCCGGGACGCGGGACCAGGGCTAATCGCCGTGCAGGTCCCCCGGGGACGAGCAGGTGTTCAGCCGAGCTCGCGGAACGATAGCCCGGCCTCATAACACTCGTGCACCCGGGGGGGAAATGCATTTAATGAATTCATTAATCGCTGTTCCGCCGTGCAGCTCCCCGGGGGCGGGGGGGACGAGCAAGTGTTCAGCCCGAGCTCATAACACCCGTGCACACGGGGGGACGTGCAGGTATTTTTTTCCCCCAGCAGACGGGGGTCCCGGCCTTACACTCGGGCAGCTCCCCGGGGAATGTTAGAGGTCGTCGCCCCCGCTGCTGAGGCGCTAAAGTATCCGACTGCCTGGAGCGCTAAACCGGCTCCGATCGGTCAGAGGGGACCGCGGGGAGTTAGCCGTGAATAGAGCGTCCTGCTGCCTTCTCGCCGAGTTCGAAAATAGCCGAGAGTTAAGCCTCTCCCCGCTGTGTCTTCGGCAAACTTCCGCAACGTCAGGTTGGGCGGGCCTCTGGTCATGTGATTTATGACATGACCAGAGGCCCGTCCCTCTTGAAGCGGCGAGTGGCTGACGAAGCCACGGCGGGGAGGGGCTTAACTCTCGGCTATTTTCGCTGGCCTTCGGGGCTGCTTCTAACGGGTCTCCGCAGCGGCGCTTGTGCAGGTGTTCAGCCGAGCTCGCGGATCTCCAGCCGGGACCCATAACACTCGTGCACCCGGGGGGGAAAGTGCATTGAATGAATTCATTCATCGCTGTTCACACGGGACGCGGGACCAGGGCTAACCGCCGTGCAGGTCCCCCGGGGGACGAGCAAGTGTTCAGCCGAGCTCGGGGAACGATAGCCCGGCTTCATAACACTCGTGCACCCGGGGGGGAAAGTGCATTGAATGAATTCATTCATCGCTGTAGACCCGGGACGCGGGACCAGGGCTAATCGCCGTGCAGGTCCCCCGGGGGACGAGCAGGTGTTCAGCCGAGCTCGGGGAACGATAGCCCGGCTTCATAACACTCGTGCACCCGGGGGGGAAAGTGCATTGAATGAATTCATTCATCGCTGTTCACACGGGACGCGGGACCAGGGCTAACCGCCGTGCAGGTCCCCCGGGGGACGAGCAAGTGTTCAGCCGAGCTCGGGGAACGATAGCCCGGCTTCATAACACTCGTGCACCCGGGGGGGAAAGTGCATTGAATGAATTCATTCATCGCTGTAGACCCGGGACGCGGGACCAGGGCTAATCGCCGTGCAGGTCCCCCGGGGGACGAGCAAGTGTTCAGCCGAGCTCGGGGAACGATAGCCCGGCTTCATAACACTCGTGCACCCGGGGGGGAAAGTGCATTGAATGAATTCATTCATCGCTGTAGACCCGGGACGTGGGACCAGGGCTAATCGCCGTGCAGGTCCCCCGGGGGACGAGCAAGTGTTCAGCCGAGCTCGGGGAACGATAGCCCGGCTTCATAACACTCGTGCACCCGGGGGGGAAAGTGCATTGAATGAATTCATTCATCGCTGTAGACCCGGGACGCGGGACCAGGGCTAATCGCCGTGCAGGTCCCCCGGGGGACGAGCAGGTGTTCAGCCGAGCTCGGGGAACGATAGCCCGGCT
>NW_026707993.1:0-16672 GCF_902713425.1 Acipenser ruthenus
TTCTGTGTTATTTTGTTATCTATAAGAATTAAGAGATTCCTTGTAATTGGAGTATTTGAAGCCAGTCAGGTCTCTTTTTATAGGTAAGAAATAAAGATAATGGTGTCTTTTACCCCAAGTGTTGCGCTTTCTCACCAGTTTTATTTGAATTTTATAGTCAGTGGCCAGCAGTCCACCTGCAGTTTATACGGATTTAAAAAAAAATCAGGAAATCACACCAAATTTCAATTGAATGTGTGAAAATATGCATAACAATTCTGCTGCACAGCTTGTCTACCTGTTGTCTTTGCAGCCAATCACAGTAAGAATAAGAAAAATTCACAGGTCAAGGTATAAACACTCCAGTACAGCTACAAATCCAACTGGAAGCATCGTCAGAGGCAACAGTAAACAAACTTTTCTATCTGATTAATGCATTTCCTTATTTTATTTATCTGTATGGCTTTATATTGAGGTTTTAACATGATCACCGAGTTTAAGAATGTAATGTTAAAATATAAGTAACGTAATTCATTTGCAGTCAATGTGATATCGTACGTCGATGCGCTGAGCTGATGGACTTGCAGAACACACGCGTGGTTGTACAGGAGTTCAAAGTAACATTGCAGTTAAAATGGAAGGCCTACCCCATTACTATCAAAGATTGTACAGTATTTAACGAGATTACTCATGAAAGGTAAGGTTGTATTTTACCCCCTGAAAATACATTTTACTCTGTGTTAAAATCAGAGGGTAAGCTACTCCCAGACCCAGTGGCAATGACCTATGAATACACTGGAACTGGTTTTCAGCAGGAAAATAAAACATACATTTAAACATATATTGTACCATTTAACATGTAATGGATATACGATCCAAAGTATGGTGATAGTATGAATATCATGATACTGTGCATGGTCTCGTATCGAGACTCCTAACTGAGGTATCACACAACACTAGTGCAGACTGTGTACTGTGCATGGTATCGTATCGAGGCTCCTAACTGAGGTATCACACAACACTAGTGCAGACTGTGTACTGTGCATGGTATCGTATCGAGACTCCTAACTGAGGTATCACACAACACTAGTGCAGACTGTGTACTGTGCATGGTATCGTATCGAGGCTCCTAACTGAGGTATCACACAACACTAGTGCAGACTGTGTACTGTGCATGGTATCGTATCGAGACTCCTAACTGAGGTATCACACAACACTAGTGCACACTGTGTACTGTGCATGGTATCGTATCGAGACTCCTAACTGAGGTATCACACAACACTAGTGCAGACTGTGTACTGTGCATGGTATCGTATCGAGACTCCTAACTGAGGTATCACACAACACTAGTGCAGACTGTGTACTGTGCATGGTATCGTATCGAGACTCCTAACTGAGGTATCACACAACACTAGTGCAGACTGTGTACTGTGCATGGTATCGTATCGAGGCTCCTAACTGAGGTATCACACAACACTAGTGCAGACTGTGTACTGTGCATGGTATCGTATCGAGACTCCTAACTGAGGTATCACACAACACTAGTGCACACTGTGTACTGTGCATGGTATCGTATCGAGACTCCTAACTGAGGTATCACACAACACTAGTGCAGACTGTGTACTGTGCATGGTATCGTATCGAGACTCCTAACTGAGGTATCACACAACACTAGTGCAGACTGTGTACTTTGCATGGTATCGTATCGAGACTCCTCCCTAACTGAGGTATCACACAACACTAGTGCAGACTGTGTACTGTGCATGGTATCGTATCGAGACTCCTAACTGAGGTATCACACAACACTAGTGCAGACTGTGTACTGTGCATGGTATCGTATCGAGACTCCTCCCTAACTGAGGTATCACACAACACTAGTGCAGGCTGTGTACTGTGCATGGTATCATATCGAGACTCCTCCCTAACTGAGGTATCACACAACACTAGTGCAGACTGTGTACTGTGCATGGTATCGTATCGAGACTCCTAACTGAGGTATCACACAACACTAGTGCAGACTGTGTACTGTGCATGGTATCGTATCGAGACTCCTAACTGAGGTATCACACAACACTAGTGCAGACTGTGTACTGTGCATGGTATCGTATCGAGACTGCTCCCTAACTGAGGTATCACACAACACTAGTGCAGACTGTTTACTGTGCATGGTATCGTATCGAGACTCCTAACTGAGGTATCTCACAACACTAGTGCAAACTGTGTACTGTGCATGGTATCGTATCGAGACTGCTCCCTAACTGAGGTATCACACAACACTAGTGCAGACTGTGTACTGTGCATGGTATCGTATCGAGACTCCTAACTGAGGTATCACACAACACTAGTGCAGACTGTGTACTGTGCATGGTATCGTATCGAGACTCCTAACTGAGGTATCACACAACACTAGTGCAGGCTGTGTACTGTGCATGGTATCGTATCGAGGCTCCTAACTGAGGTATCACACAACACTAGTGCAGACTGTGTACTGTGCATGGTATCGTATCGAGACTCCTAACTGAGATATCACACAACACTAGTGCAGACTGTGTACTGTGCATGGTATCGTATCGAGACTCCTCCCTAACTGAGGTATCACACAACACTAGTACAGACTGTGTACTGTGCATGGTATCGTATCGAGACTCCTAACTGAGGTATCACACAACACTAGTGCAGACTGTGTACTGTGCATGGTATCGTATCGAGACTCCTAACTGAGGTATCACACAACACTAGTGCAGACTGTGTACTGTGCATGGTATCGTATCGAGACTCCTAACTGAGGTATCACACAACACTAGTGCACACTGTGTACTGTGCATGGTATCGTATCAAGACTGCTAACTGAGATATCACACAACACTAGTGCAGACTGTGAACTGTGCATGGTATCGTATCGAGACTCCTCCCTAACTGAGGTATCACACAACACTAGTGCAGACTGTGTACTGTGCATGGTATCGTATCGAGACTCCTAACTGAGGTATCACACAATACTAGTGCACACTGTGTACTGTGCATGGTATCGTATCGAGACTCCTAACTGAGGTATCACACAACACTAGTGCAGGCTGTGTACTGTGCATGGTATCGTATCGAGACTCCTAACTGAGGTATCACACAACACTAGTGCAGACTGTGTACTGTGCATGGTATCGTATCGAGACTCCTCCCTAACTGAGGTATCACACAACACTAGTGCAGACTGTGTACTGTGCATGGTATCGTATCGAGACTCCTAACTGAGGTATCACACAACACTAGTGCAGACTGTGTACTGTGCATGGTATCGTATTGAGACTCCCCCCTAACTGAGGTATCACACAACACTAGTGCAGACTGTGTACTGTGCATGGTATCGTATCGAGACTCCTAACTGAGGTATCACACAACACTAGTGCAGACTGTGTACTGTGCATGGTATCGTATCGAGACTCCTAACTGAGGTATCACACAACACTAGTGCAGGCTGTGTACTGTGCATGGTATCGTCTCGAGACTCCTCCCTAACTGAGGTATCACACAACACTAGTGCAGGCTGTGTACTGTGCATGGTATCGTCTCGAGACTCCTCCCTAACTGAGGTATCACACAACACTAGTGCAGGCTGTGTACTGTGCATGGTATCGTATCGAGACTCCTAACTGAGGTATCACACAACACTAGTGCAGGCTGTGTACTGTGCATGGTATCGTATCGAGACTCCCCCCTAACTGAGGTATCACAAAACACTAGTGCAGACTGTGTACTGTGCATGGTATCGTATCGAGACTCCTAACTGAGGTATCACACAACACTAGTGCAGGCTGTGTACTGTGCATGGTATCGTATCGAGACTCCTAACTGAGGTATCACACAACACTAGTGCAGGCTGTGTACTGTGCATGGTATCGTATCGAGACTCCTAACTGAGGTATCACACAACACTAGTGGAGACTGTGTACTGTGCATGGTATCGTCTCGAGACTCCTAACTGAGGTATCACACAACACTAGTGCAGACTGTGTACTGTGCATGGTATCGTATCGAGACTCCTAACTGAGGTATCACACAACACTAGTGCAGGCTGTGTACTGTGCATGGTATCGTATCGAGACTCCTAACTGAGGTATCACACAACACTAGTGGAGACTGTGTACTGTGCATGGTATCGTCTCGAGACTCCTAACTGAGGTATCACACAACACTAGTGCAGACTGTGTACTGTGCATGGTATCGTATCGAGACTCCTAACTGAGGTATCACACAACACTAGTGCAGGCTGTGTACTGTGCATGGTATCGTATCGAGACTCCTAACTGAGGTATCACACAACACTAGTGCAGACTGTGTACTGTGCATGGTATCGTATCGAGACTCCCCCCTAACTGAGGTATCACAAAACACTAGTGCAGACTGTGTACTGTGCATGGTATCGTATCGAGACTCCTCCCTAACTGAGGTATCACACATCACTAGTGCAGACTGTGTACTTTGCATGGTATCGTATCGAGACTCCTCCCTAACTGAGGTATCACACAACACTAGTGCAGACTGTGAACTGTGCATGGTATCGTATCGAGACTCCTTCCTAACTGAGGTATCACACAACACTAGTGCAGACTGTGTACTGTGCATGGTATCGTATCGAGACTCCTAACTGAGGTATCACACAACACTAGTGCAGACTGTGTACTGTGCATGGTATCGTATCGAGACTCCCCCCTAACTGAGGTATCACACAACACTAGTGCAGACTGTGTACTGTGCATGGTATCGTATCGAGACTCCTAACTGAGGTATCACACAACACTAGTGCAGACTGTGTACTGTGCATGGTATCGTATCGAGACTCCTAACTGAGGTATCACACAACACTAGTGCAGACTGTGTACTGTGCATGGTATCGTATCGAGACTCCCCCCCTAACTGAGGTATCACACAACACTAGTGCAGACTGTGTACTGTGCATGGTATCGTATCGAGACTCCTCCCTAACTGAGGTATCACACAACACTAGTGCAGACTGTGTACTGTGCATGGTATCGTATCGAGACTCCTCCCTAACTGAGGTATCACACAACACTAGTGCAGACTGTGTACTGTGCATGGTATCGTATCGAGACTCCTAACTGAGGGATCACACAACACTAGTGCAGACTGTGTACTGTGCATGGTATCATATCGAGACTCCTAACTGAGGTATCACACAACACTAGTGCAGACTGTGTACTGTGCATGGTATCGTATCGAGACTCCTAACTGAGGTATCACACAACACTAGTGCAGACTGCGTACTGTGCATGGTATCGTATCGAGACTCCTCCCTAACTGAGGTATCACACAACACTAGTGCAGACTGCGTACTGTGCATGGTATCGTATCGAGACTCCTAACTGAGGTATCACACAACACTAGTGCACACTGTGTACTGTGCATGGTATCGTATCGAGGCTCCTAACTGAGGTATCACACAACACTAGTGCAGACTGTGTACTGTGCATGGTATCGTATCGAGGCTCCTAACTGAGGTATCACACAACACTAGTGCAGACTGTGTACTGTGCATGGTATCGTATCGAGACTCCTAACTGAGGTATCACACAACACTAGTGCAGACTGTGTACTGTGCATGGTATCGTATCGAGACTCCTAACTGAGGTATCACACAACACTAGTGCAGACTGTGTACTGTGCATGGTATCGTATCGAGACTCCTAACTGAGGTATCACACAACACTAGTGCACACTGTGTACTGTGCATGGTATCGTATCGAGACTCCCCCCCTAACTGAGGTATCACACAACACTAGTGCAGACTGTGTACTGTGCATGGTATCGTATCGAGACTCCTAACTGAGGTATCACACAACACTAGTGCAGACTGTGTACTGTGCATGGTATCGTATCGAGACTCCTAACTGAGGTATCACACAACACTAGTGCAGACTGTGTACTGTGCATGGTATCGTACCGAGACTCCTAACTGAGGTATCACACAACACTAGTGCAGACTGTGTACTGTGCATGGTATCGTATCGAGACTCCTAACTGAGGTATCACTCAACACTAGTGCACACTGTGTACTGTGCATGGTATCGTATCGAGGCTCCTAACTGAGGTATCACACAACACTAGTGCAGACTGTGTACTGTGCATGGTATCGTATCGAGACTTCTAACTGAGGTATCACACAACACTAGTGCAGACTGTGTACTGTGCATGGTATCGTATCGAGACTCCTCCCTAACTGAGGTATCACACAACACTAGTGCAGACTGTGTACTGTGCATGGTATCGTATCGAGACTCCTAACTGAGGTATCACACAACACTAGTGCAGGCTGTGTACTGTGCATGGTATCGTATCGAGGCTCCTAACTGAGGTATCACACAACACTAGTGCAGACTGTGTACTGTGCATGGTATCGTATCGAGACTCCTAACTGAGGTATCACACAACACTAGTGCAGACTGTGTACTGTGCATGGTATCGTATCGAGACTCCTAACTGAGGTATCACACAACACTAGTGCAGACTGTGTACTGTGCATGGTATCGTATCGAGACTCCCCCCCTAACTGAGGTATCACACAACACTAGTGCAGACTGTGTACTGTGCATGGTATCGTATCGAGACTCCTAACTGAGGTATCACACAACACTAGTGCAGACTGTGTACTGTGCATGGTATCGTATCGAGACTCCTTACTGAGGTATCACACAACACTAGTGCAGACTGTGTACTGTGCATGGTATCGTATCGAGACTCCCCCCCTAACTGAGGTATCACACAACACTAGTGCAGACTGTGTACTGTGCATGGTATCGTATCGAGACTCCTAACTGAGGTATCACACAACACTAGTGCAGGCTGTGTACTGTGCATGGTATCGTATCGAGACTCCTAACTGAGGTATCACACAACACTAGTGCAGACTGTGTACTGTGCATGGTATCGTATCGAGACTCCTAACTGAGGTATCACACAACACTAGTGCAGACTGTGTACTGTGCATGGTATCGTATCGAGACTCCTAACTGAGGTATCACACAACACTAGTGCAGACTATGTACTGTGCATGGTATCGTATCGAGACTCCTAACTGAGGTATCACACAACACTAGTGCAGACTGTGTACTGTGCATGGTATCGTATCGAGACTCCCCCCTAACTGAGGTATCACAAAACACTAGTGCAGACTGTGTACTGTGCATGGTATCGTATCGAGACTCCTAACTGAGGTATCACACAACACTAGTGCAGGCTGTGTACTGTGCATGGTATCGTATCGAGACTCCTAACTGAGGTATCACACAACACTAGTGCAGGCTGTGTACTGTGCATGGTATCGTATCGAGACTCCTAACTGAGGTATCACACAACACTAGTGGAGACTGTGTACTGTGCATGGTATCGTCTCGAGACTCCTAACTGAGGTATCACACAACACTAGTGCAGACTGTGTACTGTGCATGGTATCGTATCGAGACTCCTAACTGAGGTATCACACAACACTAGTGCAGGCTGTGTACTGTGCATGGTATCGTATCGAGACTCCTAACTGAGGTATCACACAACACTAGTGGAGACTGTGTACTGTGCATGGTATCGTCTCGAGACTCCTAACTGAGGTATCACACAACACTAGTGCAGACTGTGTACTGTGCATGGTATCGTATCGAGACTCCTAACTGAGGTATCACACAACACTAGTGCAGGCTGTGTACTGTGCATGGTATCGTATCGAGACTCCTAACTGAGGTATCACACAACACTAGTGCAGACTGTGTACTGTGCATGGTATCGTATCGAGACTCCCCCCTAACTGAGGTATCACAAAACACTAGTGCAGACTGTGTACTGTGCATGGTATCGTATCGAGACTCCTCCCTAACTGAGGTATCACACATCACTAGTGCAGACTGTGTACTTTGCATGGTATCGTATCGAGACTCCTCCCTAACTGAGGTATCACACAACACTAGTGCAGACTGTGAACTGTGCATGGTATCGTATCGAGACTCCTTCCTAACTGAGGTATCACACAACACTAGTGCAGACTGTGTACTGTGCATGGTATCGTATCGAGACTCCTAACTGAGGTATCACACAACACTAGTGCAGACTGTGTACTGTGCATGGTATCGTATCGAGACTCCCCCCTAACTGAGGTATCACACAACACTAGTGCAGACTGTGTACTGTGCATGGTATCGTATCGAGACTCCTAACTGAGGTATCACACAACACTAGTGCAGACTGTGTACTGTGCATGGTATCGTATCGAGACTCCTAACTGAGGTATCACACAACACTAGTGCAGACTGTGTACTGTGCATGGTATCGTATCGAGACTCCCCCCTAACTGAGGTATCACAAAACACTAGTGCAGACTGTGTACTGTGCATGGTATCGTATCGAGACTCCTCCCTAACTGAGGTATCACACAACACTAGTGCAGACTGTGTACTGTGCATGGTATCGTATCGAGACTCCTCCCTAACTGAGGTATCACACAACACTAGTGCAGACTGTGTACTGTGCATGGTATCGTATCGAGACTCCTAACTGAGGGATCACACAACACTAGTGCAGACTGTGTACTGTGCATGGTATCATATCGAGACTCCTAACTGAGGTATCACACAACACTAGTGCAGACTGTGTACTGTGCATGGTATCGTATCGAGACTCCTAACTGAGGTATCACACAACACTAGTGCAGACTGCGTACTGTGCATGGTATCGTATCGAGACTCCTCCCTAACTGAGGTATCACACAACACTAGTGCAGACTGTGTACTGTGCATGGTATCGTATCGAGACTCCTAACTGAGGTATCACACAACACTAGTGCAGACTGTGTACTGTGCATGGTATCGTATCGAGACTCCTAACTGAGGTATCACACAACACTAGTGCACACTGTGTACTGTGCATGGTATCGTATCGAGACTCCCCCCCTAACTGAGGTATCACACAACACTAGTGCAGACTGTGTACTGTGCATGGTATCGTATCGAGACTCCTAACTGAGGTATCACACAACACTAGTGCAGACTGTGTACTGTGCATGGTATCGTATCGAGACTCCCCCCCTAACTGAGGTATCACACAACACTAGTGCAGACTGTGTACTGTGCATGGTATCGTATCGAGACTCCTAACTGAGGTATCACACAACACTAGTGCAGACTGTGTACTGTGCATGGTATCGTACCGAGACTCCTAACTGAGGTATCACACAACACTAGTGCAGACTGTGTACTGTGCATGGTATCGTATCGAGACTCCTAACTGAGGTATCACTCAACACTAGTGCACACTGTGTACTGTGCATGGTATCGTATCGAGGCTCCTAACTGAGGTATCACACAACACTAGTGCAGACTGTGTACTGTGCATGGTATCGTATCGAGACTTCTAACTGAGGTATCACACAACACTAGTGCAGACTGTGTACTGTGCATGGTATCGTATCGAGACTCCTCCCTAACTGAGGTATCACACAACACTAGTGCAGACTGTGTACTGTGCATGGTATCGTATCGAGACTCCTAACTGAGGTATCACACAACACTAGTGCAGGCTGTGTACTGTGCATGGTATCGTATCGAGGCTCCTAACTGAGGTATCACACAACACTAGTGCAGACTGTGTACTGTGCATGGTATCGTATCGAGACTCCTAACTGAGGTATCACACAACACTAGTGCAGACTGTGTACTGTGCATGGTATCGTATCGAGACTCCTAACTGAGGTATCACACAACACTAGTGCAGACTGTGTACTGTGCATGGTATCGTATCGAGACTCCCCCCCTAACTGAGGTATCACACAACACTAGTGCAGACTGTGTACTGTGCATGGTATCGTATCGAGACTCCTAACTGAGGTATCACACAACACTAGTGCAGACTGTGTACTGTGCATGGTATCGTATCGAGACTCCTTACTGAGGTATCACACAACACTAGTGCAGACTGTGTACTGTGCATGGTATCGTATCGAGACTCCCCCCCTAACTGAGGTATCACACAACACTAGTGCAGACTGTGTACTGTGCATGGTATCGTATCGAGACTCCTAACTGAGGTATCACACAACACTAGTGCAGGCTGTGTACTGTGCATGGTATCGTATCGAGACTCCTAACTGAGGTATCACACAACACTAGTGCAGACTGTGTACTGTGCATGGTATCGTATCGAGACTCCTAACTGAGGTATCACACAACACTAGTGCAGACTGTGTACTGTGCATGGTATCGTATCGAGACTCCTAACTGAGGTATCACACAACACTAGTGCAGACTGTGTACTGTGCATGGTATCGTATCGAGACTCCTAACTGAGGTATCACACAACACTAGTGCAGACTGTGTACTGTGCATGGTATCGTATCGAGACTCCCCCCTAACTGAGGTATCACACAACACTAGTGCAGACTGTGTACTGTGCATGGTATCGTATCGAGACTCCTAACTGAGGTATCACACAACACTAGTGCAGACTGTGTACTGTGCATGGTATCGTATCGAGACTCCTAACTGAGGGATCACACAACACTAGTGCAGACTGTGTACTGTGCATGGTATCGTATCGAGACTCCTAACTGAGGTATCACACAACACTAGTGCAGACTGTGTACTGTGCATGGTATCGTATCGAGACTCCTCACTGAGGTATCACACAACACTAGTGCAGACTGTGTACTGTGCATGGTATCGTATCGAGACTCCTAACTGAGGTATCACACAACACTAGTGCAGACTGTGTACTGTGCATGGTATCGTATCGAGACTCCCCCCTAACTGAGGTATCACACAACACTAGTGCAGACTGTGTACTGTGCATGGTATCGGATCGAGACTGCTCCCTAACTGAGGTATCACACAACACTAGTGCAGACTGTGTACTGTGCATGGTATCGTATCGAGACTCCTAACTGAGGTATCACACAACACTAGTGCAGACTGTGTACTGTGCATGGTATCGTATCGAGACTCCTAACTGAGGTATCACACAACACTAGTACAGACTGTGTACTGTGCATGGTATCGTATCGAGACTCCTAACTGAGGTATCACACAACACTAGTGCAGACTGTGTACTGTGCATGGTATCGTATCGAGACTCCTAACTGAGGTATCACACAACACTAGTGCAGACTGTGTACTGTGCATGGTATCGTATCGAGACTCCTAACTGAGGTATCACACAACACTAGTGCAGACTGTGTACTGTGCATGGTATCGTATCGAGACTCCTAACTGAGGTATCACACAACACTAGTGCAGACTGTGTACTGTGCATGGTATCGTATCGAGACTCCTAACTGAGGTATCACACAACACTAGTGCAGACTGTGTACTGTGCATGGTATCGTATCGAGACTCCTCACTGAGGTATCACACAACACTAGTGCAGACTGTGTACTGTGCATGGTATCGTATCGAGACTCCTAACTGAGGGATCACACAACACTAGTGCAGACTGTGTACTGTGCATGGTATCGTATCGAGACTCCTAACTGAGGTATCACACAACACTAGTGCACACTGTGTACTGTGCATGGTATCGTATCGAGACCCCCCTAACTGAGGTATCACACAACACTAGTGCACACTGTGTACTGTGCATGGTATCGTATCGAGACTCCTAACTGAGGTATCACACAACACTAGTGCAGACTGTGTACTGTGCATGGTATCGTATCGAGACTCCTCCCTAAATGAGGTATCACACAACACTAGTGCAGACTGTGAACTGTGCATGGTATCGTATCGAGACTCCTTCCTAACTGAGGTATCACACAACACTAGTGCAGACTGTGTACTGTGCATGGTATCGTATCGAGACTCCTAACTGAGGTATCACACAACACTAGTGCAGACTGTGTACTGTGCATGGTATCGTATCGAGACTCCCCCCTAACTGAGGTATCACACAACACTAGTGCAGACTGTGTACTGTGCATGGTATCGTATCGAGACTCCTAACTGAGGTATCACACAACACTAGTGCAGACTGTGTACTGTGCATGGTATCGTATCGAGACTCCTAACTGAGGTATCACACAACACTAGTGCAGACTGTGTACTGTGCATGGTATCGTATCGAGACTCCCCCCTAACTGAGGTATCACAAAACACTAGTGCAGACTGTGTACTGTGCATGGTATCGTATCGAGACTCCTCCCTAACTGAGGTATCACACAACACTAGTGCAGACTGTGTACTGTGCATGGTATCGTATCGAGACTCCTCCCTAACTGAGGTATCACACAACACTAGTGCAGACTGTGTACTGTGCATGGTATCGTATCGAGACTCCTCCCTAACTGAGGTATCACACAACACTAGTGCAGACTGCGTACTGTGCATGGTATCGTATCGAGACTCCTAACTGAGGTATCACACAACACTAGTGCACACTGTGTACTGTGCATGGTATCGTATCGAGGCTCCTAACTGAGGTATCACACAACACTAGTGCAGACTGTGTACTGTGCATGGTATCGTATCGAGACTCCTAACTGAGGTATCACACAACACTAGTGCAGACTGTGTACTGTGCATGGTATCGTATCGAGACTCCTAACTGAGGTATCACACAACACTAGTGCACACTGTGTACTGTGCATGGTATCGTATCGAGACTCCCCCCCTAACTGAGGTATCACACAACACTAGTGCAGACTGTGTACTGTGCATGGTATCGTATCGAGACTCCTAACTGAGGTATCACACAACACTAGTGCAGACTGTGTACTGTGCATGGTATCGTATCGAGACTCCTAACTGAGGTATCACACAACACCAGTGCAGGCTGTGTACTGTGCATGGTATCGTATCGAGACTCCTAACTGAGGTATCACACAACACTAGTGCAGACTGTGTACTGTGCATGGTATCGTATCGAGACTCCTAACTGAGATATCACACAACACTAGTGCAGACTGTTTACTGTGCATGGTATCGTATCGAGACTCCTAACTGAGGTATCTCACAACACTAGTGCAGACTGTGTACTGTGCATGGTATCGTATCGAGACTGCTCCCTAACTGAGGTATCACACAACACTAGTGCACACTGTGTACTGTGCATGGTATCGTATCGAGACTCCTAACTGAGGTATCACACAACACTAGTGCAGACTGTGTACTGTGCATGGTATCGTATCGAGACTCCTAACTGAGGTATCACACAACACTAGTGCAGACTGTGTACTGTGCATGGTATCGTATCGAGACTCCTAACTGAGGTTTCACACAACACTAGTGCAGACTGTGTACTGTGCATGGTATCGTATCGAGACTCCTAACTGAGGGATCACACAACACTAGTGCAGACTGTGTACTGTGCATGGTATCATATCGAGACTCCTAACTGAGGTATCACACAACACTAGTGCAGACTGTGTACTGTGCATGGTATCGTATCGAGACTCCTCCCTAACTGAGGTATCACACAACACTAGTGCAGACTGTGTACTGTGCATGGTATCGTATCGAGACTCCTCCCTAACTGAGGTATCACACAACACTAGTGCAGACTGTGTACTGTGCATGGTATCGTATCGAGACTCCTCCCTAACTGAGGTATCACACAACACTAGTGCAGACTGTGTACTGTGCATGGTATCGTATCGAGACTCCTAACTGAGGGATCACACAACACTAGTGCAGACTGTGTACTGTGCATGGTATCATATCGAGACTCCTAACTGAGGTATCACACAACACTAGTGCAGACTGTGTACTGTGCATGGTATCGTATCGAGACTCCTAACTGAGGTATCACACAACACTAGTGCAGACTGCGTACTGTGCATGGTATCGTATCGAGACTCCTCCCTAACTGAGGTATCACACAACACTAGTGCAGACTGCGTACTGTGCATGGTATCGTATCGAGACTCCTAACTGAGGTATCACACAACACTAGTGCACACTGTGTACTGTGCATGGTATCGTATCGAGGCTCCTAACTGAGGTATCACACAACACTAGTGCAGACTGTGTACTGTGCATGGTATCGTATCGAGGCTCCTAACTGAGGTATCACACAACACTAGTGCAGACTGTGTACTGTGCATGGTATCGTATCGAGACTCCTAACTGAGGTATCACACAACACTAGTGCAGACTGTGTACTGTGCATGGTATCGTATCGAGACTCCTAACTGAGGTATCACACAACACTAGTGCAGACTGTGTACTGTGCATGGTATCGTATCGAGACTCCTAACTGAGGTATCACACAACACTAGTGCACACTGTGTACTGTGCATGGTATCGTATCGAGACTCCCCCCCTAACTGAGGTATCACACAACACTAGTGCAGACTGTGTACTGTGCATGGTATCGTATCGAGACTCCTAACTGAGGTATCACACAACACTAGTGCAGACTGTGTACTGTGCATGGTATCGTATCGAGACTCCCCCCCTAACTGAGGTATCACACAACACTAGTGCAGACTGTGTACTGTGCATGGTATCGTATCGAGACTCCTAACTGAGGTATCACACAACACTAGTGCAGACTGTGTACTGTGCATGGTATCGTACCGAGACTCCTAACTGAGGTATCACACAACACTAGTGCAGACTGTGTACTGTGCATGGTATCGTATCGAGACTCCTAACTGAGGTATCACTCAACACTAGTGCACACTGTGTACTGTGCATGGTATCGTATCGAGGCTCCTAACTGAGGTATCACACAACACTAGTGCAGACTGTGTACTGTGCATGGTATCGTATCGAGACTTCTAACTGAGGTATCACACAACACTAGTGCAGACTGTGTACTGTGCATGGCATCGTATCGAGACTCCTCCCTAACTGAGGTATCACACAACACTAGTGCAGACTGTGTACTGTGCATGGTATCGTATCGAGACTCCTAACTGAGGTATCACACAACACTAGTGCACACTGTGTACTGTGCATGGTATCGTATCGAGGCTCCTAACTGAGGTATCACACAACACTAGTGCAGACTGTGTACTGTGCATGGTATCGTATCGAGACTCCTAACTGAGGTATCACACAACACTAGTGCAGACTGTGTACTGTGCATGGTATCGTATCGAGACTCCTAACTGAGGTATCACACAACACTAGTGCAGACTGTGTACTGTGCATGGTATCGTATCGAGACTCCCCCCCTAACTGAGGTATCACACAACACTAGTGCAGACTGTGTACTGTGCATGGTATCGTATCGAGACTCCTAACTGAGGGATCACACAACACTAGTGCAGACTGTGTACTGTGCATGGTATCGTATCGAGACTCCTTACTGAGGTATCACACAACACTAGTGCAGACTGTGTACTGTGCATGGTATCGTATCGAGACTCCTCACTGAGGTATCACACAACACTAGTGCAGACTGTGTACTGTGCATGGTATCGTATCGAGACTCCTAACTGAGGTATCACACAACACTAGTGCAGACTGTGTACTGTGCATGGTATCGTATCGAGACTCCCCCCTAACTGAGGTATCACACAACACTAGTGCAGACTGTGTACTGTGCATGGTATCGGATCGAGACTGCTCCCTAACTGAGGTATCACACAACACTAGTGCAGACTGTGTACTGTGCATGGTATCGTATCGAGACTCCTAACTGAGGTATCACACAACACTAGTGCAGACTGTGTACTGTGCATGGTATCGTATCGAGACTCCTAACTGAGGTATCACACAACACTAGTACAGACTGTGTACTGTGCATGGTATCGTATCGAGACTCCTAACTGAGGTATCACACAACACTAGTGCAGACTGTGTACTGTGCATGGTATCGTATCGAGACTCCTAACTGAGGTATCACACAACACTAGTGCAGACTGTGTACTGTGCATGGTATCGTATCGAGACTCCTAACTGAGGTATCACACAACACTAGTGCAGACTGTGTACTGTGCATGGTATCGTATCGAGACTCCTAACTGAGGTATCACACAACACTAGTGCAGACTGTGTACTGTGCATGGTATCGTATCGAGACTCCTAACTGAGGTATCACACAACACTAGTGCAGACTGTGTACTGTGCATGGTATCGTATCGAGACTCCTCACTGAGGTATCACACAACACTAGTGCAGACTGTGTACTGTGCATGGTATCGTATCGAGACTCCTAACTGAGGGATCACACAACACTAGTGCAGACTGTGTACTGTGCATGGTATCGTATCGAGACTCCTAACTGAGGTATCACACAACACTAGTGCACACTGTGTACTGTGCATGGTATCGTATCGAGACCCCTCCTAACTGAGGTATCACACAACACTAGTGCACACTGTGTACTGTGCATGGTATCGTATCGAGACTCCTAACTGAGGTATCACACAACACTAGTGCACGACTGTGTACTGTGCATGGTATCGTATCGAGACTCCTCCCTAACTGAGGTATCACACAACACTAGTGCAGACTGTGTACTGTGCATGGTATCGTATCGAGACTCTCCTAACTGAGGTATCACACAACACTAGTGCAGACTGTGTACTGTGCATGGTATCGTATCGAGACTCCCCTAACTGAGGTATCACACAACACTAGTGCAGACTGTGTACTGTGCATGGTATCGTATCGAGACTCCCCCTAACTGAGGTATCACACAACACTAGTGCAGACTGTGTACTGTGCATGGTATCGTATCGAGGACTCCTAACTGAGGT
>NW_026707994.1:0-16649 GCF_902713425.1 Acipenser ruthenus
AGACTGACCTCTTCTGTAAACCTACTGACATGCACCCGTATTTACACATGTCCTCTGCACATCCGACACAAACTAAAAGGGCAATCCCAAAGGGTCTAGGAATAAGAATACGAAGAATATGCTCAAAAGAAAGTGACTATGTAAAACAAAGAAATGTATTAAAAACACATCTTAAAAAAAGAGGATACAAAGAAAGAATTATAGAGACGGACTTAAGAAAAGTGGATAAACTAAAAAGAGATGATCTACTAGATTATAAAAATAGAGATAAAAAGGTCAAAGGAGTCCCATTAGTAATGACTTACTCTAAACTTTTGCTCAATATTTCTAAGATAGTTTGGAAACACTTGCTGATTCTACATAATTCAGAAAAATTTAAAAAAAGTATTTCTTAAGGCCCCAGTTGTAGAATTCAAAAGAGAAGCTAATTTAGGTGATATTTTAGTTCACAGTGAACATAAAATAATAATTGACAAAATAGGTTCTACGAACATGTGCACTAGTAGATGTAAAGTGTGTAAATACATGGACAAAAGTAAAAATATAATTAAACATAAGAACACCACATATCCACTAAAAACTAACACCTACTGTAAAAATAGCAATGTTGTTTACTGAATAGCCTGTGAAAAATGTGATGAAATCAAATATGTTGGAGACACTGGAACTACTTAAAAGAATTCAGAATCACCTTTCATTAATTAGAAATAAAAAAATGAATGAACCAATAGTACAGCACTTCACCAGTCAGGGACATGACATAAATGATGTAAAGTTTGTAGTATTAGAACAGCTAAAATTAGACAATGCGACATATTGAAGAATACAAGAAAGTAAATGGATAAATAGACTGAACACGATTATGCCAGCGGGATTCAACAGAAAAGAATGAACTAATTAACTTCAATAAATATATAACATTTAAATAAATAAACAAAATTAATTCAAAAGTTGTGCATGCTGATGCGCTGGGGAGGCCAGATCAAGACTGATCCTCAGAGCCAGCATTGCATGATATAATAAAAATATAAGTTTATATAAAGTAGTGTTAATTATAATTAATACAGATTCAAAGATAGAAGTAAAAATGATGTCACAATATATAGAACACAATTACATGTAAGAATAAATCATGGATTTGAATGTAAACAATAAGAAGTAGTTGTCATGCCGTCAAAAACCTATAAATACCTCCAATGTTTTGATTCAAACACAGGCTCCCTTGAGAAAGATATGTACAACATATCAAAACGTTGGGCAGCTGGCTCTTTGAGCTAAAATATATATATATATATATATATATATATATATATATATATATATATATATATATATATATATATATATATATATATCACCAAACGAGTAAGATGGGCTGAATGGCCTCCTCTCGTTTGTAAACTTTCTTATGTTCTTATATATATATAATGCATTATGTTGTTGCTTTTTATATTTTATGTATTTTGTTTAATGTTTTATACTGTAAATAGCTTAATTTGCATAAAAAATATCCTAATGATTTCTGGATCATTATATTTACGTATTATAGTCTTTAAGTGTGCTGAGTTATGTCAGTCTCTGCAGTGCTTCCAGTATTACTGTTATTATTATTATCATATAGGTTAAACTTATGATAATACTGTAAATTGTTATATATATACACAAGATAAGCTAAGTAACAGAAATATAATTGTAAGTCGCCCTGGATAAGGGTGTCTGCTAAGAAATAAATAATAATAATAATAATAATAATAATAATAATAATAATAATAATAATAATAATAATAATAATAATAATATTGTGCAGCAAAAAGTTAAATAGTTAACAATAAAGGCGTGTTTATTCCAGTCTCCCAGTGCTAATGATGTGTAATGCCCAGGGACAAAAAAACAAACCCTGAAAACAGGCTTCTGCAGCTGGATTCTCTGTTACACCTATTCTCGACTGGCCTCCCTGCGGGTGGCAGGCGAGAATTCTACCACTGAACAACCAATGCTCCTGCACATTATTACAATGTGACTGGATTTCTGTGTGCCCTGCGATGGACTGGTGTCCCGTCCAGGGTGTAGTCTCGCCGTGCGCCCTGTGTATGCTGGGTTAGGCTCCGGCTCACCGCGACCCTGTAAAGGATTAAGCGGTTAATGATAATGGATGGATGGATAGATGGATGGATGGATGGATTGATGGATTAATTGATTTCTGTGTGTTGGCTGGGCTGACAAGATTTTAACACAACAGTTATGGTGAGCATTCAAAACAGCACCTAGAGCAATGTGAAAGATGAAAGGTTTGACAGTATGCTTACAAGAAAAAAAGTAGAACACACCATGGTTCCGTTACCAAAGCTCTGGCCAGTATGGTGATTGAACCCATGAGTAGTAATATTACTATAGCTTATGTCAAAAGTTTGATTGATGACCTTTTTGACCTTTTAGGGACCTTTTGACCTTATGTGTGAATATATGAATATATAATGAGTGAGAGTGGATTTATGAATATATAATGAGGGGGCGTGGATTTTATATAGGAGTATGGAATATATATATATATATATATATATATATATATATATATATATATATATATATATATATATATATATATATAACAGACCCCTTGTATTTAACAAGTGCTTATAAACATTAAATATTTATAAATGTAAAGAGTTTGAAATAAAAATAATTACTGTTGGTAGGATTTGAACCCACGCTGACAATTGAGTCAAGTGGATCTTAAGTCCATCGCCTTAACCACTCAGCCACAACAGTTTTTCTTAAAACATTACTAAATAAAAAATAAGAATTAAGCTTACCGGGGTTCTGAGAATCATGGTGGTTAGGTGTTTGAGCAAAAGGTTAAAATGATTGAGACTACGAAGGGTTTTTGTTTTTTGTTTTTTTGTTTTTTTAAAAGGGCAAGTCTGGGCATGTTTTCAGACCTCATAAAAGGAGGAAAATATTTGTGCCGTTTATTAGAGTGTTACACAAGATGTCTCATACCTTTGTTAGTTCCTACTCTGAGAAAATGGATCTTGAGGATCGGCAAATGTCTGAACTTATAAAAGCCTTTAAAAAATGCACATTAGCCCTTCCTCAGAGGCTAAAGAAACCACGGAATGTAAAAAAGGTTCAAGAGAGAGTCCAAGCAAGGGGTGGATGATATTTTAACAGAGCTAAGACCAGAACACAGCATTAGACGTAAACTGCGCCATCTACAAGAAACCCTGGATGACAAGACCTGAGACATTGTTAACAAAATAACCAAAGCTTTTTACCATCGCAGTTTTACTAACCCCCAAGCTCCTTTAACTTATTACAGAGCCTGTGACTTTGAAAATGGGGAACGTCCAGACTCCAGCAAAACTGAGGAAAACCATGGAGGGGCTGCTGTTTGAGTTAAAAGCTGAGGAAGTGGCTTGCAAGAGACTCTTTCAAAACCTGATCCCCGTAAATGTAAAAATGTTCAACAATTTAAAAAGTGTAACTGATTTAATCCATAAAGATGTTGATGCTCAAGAATGGTTAGAGTTGGTAGATACACATGTAAAACACTGTAACCCCTTAAATGCATTTTTAATGAATATATTACCTAAAATGTTTGATGAAATAGAAGACTGCAAATGTACACATATCATTGTTTTGTATGCTTATGTGACTGATGTCTGTTTTTATAACCTGCCAATGTTTTTAAGAGATGAAGATATATCAAAATGTCGTGGATTACTTAGTGACTAATCATAAATGTTTGTGTAAAAACTTTATATGTCTTCTAAAATGTCCTTATCTTCTTGATAAACTTTGAATAAAAACTTTTTGAACTACATACTTGGCGCAGTTGTGTTATATTGGTTAAAGACGGCACATCAGCGTATGAAAAAAATATACTACGATCCCTCAAATCCTGGGGGTTTAGGGAGTTTACAGACTCTTCAAAGGGCTCTGGGGTCTGAGGGGCTGTCACAAAGACGGCCGGAGTGGGTGGCGCATCTGCAGTCCCATATTTCCCGGGACGGTGGGGAACCCGGTGGCAGTGGGGGTAGAGGGGTGGCTACTGCCCCGTTGTGGCTGTCCTCCTCCCAGCCCGGCATGCAGGATGAGTGCTGCAGCTGTTGTTGTTGCTGCTGCTGCTTCCTGCAGCTCTTTCTTCCCATCCTCGCTTTACTATTATTTATTTATTTTTTTTTATTTTTTTTGTAATCCAAAAAATGCAGTTCCTGCTCTGGCCTGAGTCCTGGAGGCGCTGTAGATCCCACGCAGGACACCACGTGTCACAAAGACGGCCGGAGTGGGTGGCATCAGACCAGAAGCAGGAAATAAACAGACAGAGAGGTGTGGTTTGGTGAAGCTGAGCGAATGCTTTCGCTCAGCATTTTATAAACAGAACAGAAAATAAAAGGTTTGAACAGACAAAACACAGGGCACGGCACTTGAGGCCAAAATAAATAGACGAACAAAACGGACTAGACAGACAAACAAACACGGTGAGCAGATACTTTAACTGTTTACTTTTACAATTCACAATTACCTCCGTCTCCAATCCCGTTCTCCACTCACCGAACACCCAACCCCGAGTGAAAGAAAATGTGTCTATATATACTGTTGTGCTGGGATTCAATTACTAATTAATTATTCACTTGAATCCCAGCACGTGAATTAATTCTGTGCAACCCCGTGCTCACATATTACATTTAACCAGCACGTGAAGTGATTTGTGCCCTCCTCGTGCCTAAATACAAATCTACATTTTAAATCACACGTGAAACACAGACCCGTTTATATCCCGTGTACCAATGACTATACACCGACATTAACACACGCAACATACAACACATAACACACAAAATACACACTGGGGCGGGCACTTCGTCACATATACCCCCCCCCCTGTGCAAAGCACACATGGCCTCAATGGCCACCTCCCCCCTTAAAAATCCAGCAGTCCAGAACAAAGTCTCGGGCTGGGAAGGGAGGCTTCAGTGGGCCCATGGCTGGCCATGCTGTCAGCACCCCTGCCGGTAGTGGCACGGCTGACAGCCTGCTGGTCCACGCCTGCAGCGAAATTGCTGCGGGGGATGCTGGTCTCCTGACCTCTCCCCCTTTCTTCGTAGCCGGTAGCTCCCCTTGGTGGGGCTCAGACCACAGTACTTCCGGCAGCGAAGAAGCTGCAGTGGGAGCAGGTCTCCGGACCTCCCCCACGATCTCCGGCAGCGAAACTGCTGCAGTGGGAGCAGGTCTCCGGACCTCCCCCGCGATCTCCGGCAGCGAAACTGCTGCAGTGGGAGCAGGCCTCCTGACCTCCCCCACCTTCTTCGTGGCCGGCAGCTCCCCTTGGTGGGGTTCCGGCCATAGTACTTCCTGCTACGATGCGGAGCAACTGGCAGCCCCAGGCGATGCGGAGCGGCTGGCAACCCCAGGCGATGCGGAGCGGCTGGCAACCGCAGGCGATGCGGAGCGGCTGGCAACCCCAGGCGATGCGGAGCGACAGGCAGCCCCAGGCGATGCGGAGCGACAGGCAGCCCCAGGCGATGCAGACAGGCATCCTTGGGCGAAGCGTGGCAAGCATCCTTGGGCGAAGCGAGGCAGGCATCCTTGGGCGAAGCGAGGCAGGGAGTCAGGACAAGCTGGGGTGCGGGTGTTGGCCCTCTTCTCGACCTCTGCGGCCGGGCGGTTCTTCCCCGTGCTTCCCTCAGCAGCCTATGCAAGGGCTGCTGAGGACCGCCAGCATCTAATCCTGATCCTTCTGGTGAAGGGAGAGGCAGCTCCTGCTCCTCTCCCCCTGATGGTGATGGAGGCAGAGGCAGCTCCCGCTCCTCTCCTTGTGATGGTGGGGAAATTGATACCAGCAGGCATTCATCCTCTGCTGGTGTGGGAAGTGATACCAGCAGGTATTCATCCTCAGCTGGTGGACAGGGACCCAGCAGGCATTCACCCTCTGCTGGTGGACAGGGACCCAGCAGGCATTCACCCTCTGCTGGTGGACAGGGACCCAGCAGGCATTCACCCTCTGCTGGTGGACATGGCGGAGGCAGAGGCAGCTCCTGCTGCTCTGCTCCTGCCGGTGGAGGTGGCGGAGGCAGAGGCAGCTCCTGCTGCTCTGCTCCTGCCGGTGAAGGTGGGAGCAGCGTGTAGTCTCCTGGCAATGGAGGTAGGAGCAGTGTGTAGTCTCCTGGCGACAAAGGTGGGAGCAGCGTGTAGTCTCCCCCTTTTTCAGGGGACTGATGCTGCTCTGCCTCTCTTGCAGGGGACTGGTGCGGCTCTGCCTTTCTTGCAGGGGACTGGTGCGGCTCTGCCCCTATTGCAGGGGACTGGTGCGGCTCTGCCTCGGAAGGGAAAACCAGCAGGCATTCTTCCTCTGCTGGTTGTGCTGGGGAAACCAGCAGGCATTCTTCCTCTGCTGGTTGTGATGGGGAAACCAGCAGGCATTCTTCCTCTGCTGGTTGTGATGGGGAAACCAGCAGGCATTCTTCCTCTGCTGGTTGTGCTGGCGAAACCAGAGGCATTCTTCCTCTGCTGGTTGTGATGGGGAAACCAGCAGGCATTCTTGCTCTGCTGGTGAAAGTGGGAACAGCTGCCTCTCAGGCTTCGGATTCCCGCGGTCCCCCCGTCTGGGCGCTGGACGCTCGCGGTCCCCCCGTCTGGGCGCTGGACGCTCGCGGTCCCCCCGTCTGGGTGCTAGTTCCTCCTCTTCATACTGGGTGGGGCATATGGCTAACGTGTGCCCATAAGCCCCACAGCCAGGGCATAACTCTGCCGCGAGGTTCTTTAAAAAAACCTCCCAGCCATCATCCCCGACCTCCTCCCTTTTGGGCTGTGGACGCCCCGACTCCTCCCTTTTGGGCTGTGGACGTTCGGGCTCCCCCCACTCAGGCGTAGGACGTTCGGGCTCCTCCCGCTTGGGCTGTGGCCGCTCAGGCTCCTCCCGCTTGGGCTGTGGCCGCTCAGGCTCCTCCCGCTTGGGCTGTGGACGCTCAGGCTCCTCCCGCTTGGGCTGTGGACGCTCAGGCTCCTCCCGCTTGGGCTGTGGACACTCAGGCTCCTCCCACTCAGGTACTGGAGAGGGCAGCGACTGCTCCTCTCCCTCTTGCTCACTGGAAGGCATCCCTCCCATGTCTGCAGCTAGGTACCCCAGCACCACCATGGTGAGGTCACGAACGGATGCCGGGTTGTGCTGTTGCTCCCAGTCCTCCCATCGTTTCCCATCTCGCATCTGCAGTCCCATATTTCCCGGGACGGTGGGGAACCCGGTGGCAGTGGGGGTAGAGGGGTGGCTACTGCCCCGTTGTGGCTGTCCTCCTCCCAGCCCGGCATGCAGGATGAGTGCTGCAGCTGTTGTTGTTGCTGCTGCTGCTTCCTGCAGCTCTTTCTTCCCATCCTCGCTTTACTATTATTTATTTATTTTTTTTTATTTTTTTTGTAATCCAAAAAATGCAGTTCCTGCTCTGGCCTGAGTCCTGGAGGCGCTGTAGATCCCACGCAGGACACCACGTGTCACAAAGACGGCCGGAGTGGGTGGCATCAGACCAGAAGCAGGAAATAAACAGACAGAGAGGTGTGGTTTGGTGTAGCTGAGCGAATGCTTTCGCTCAGCATTTAATAAACAGAACAGAAAATAAAAGGTTTGAACAGACAAAACACAGGGCACGGCACTTGAGGCCAAAATAAATAGACGAACAAAACGGACTAGACAGACAAACAAACACGGTGAGCAGATACTTTAACTGTTTACTTTTACAATTCACAATTACCTCCGTCTCCAATCCCGTTCTCCACTCACCGAACACCCAACCCCGAGTGAAAGAAAATGTGTCTATATATACTGTTGTGCTGGGATTCAATTACTAATTAATTATTCACTTGAATCCCAGCACGTGAATTAATTCTGTGCAACCCCGTGCTCACATATTACATTTAACCAGCACGTGAAGTGATTTGTGCCCTCCTCGTGCCTAAATACAAATCTACATTTTAAATCACACGTGAAACACAGACCCGTTTATATCCCGTGTACCAATGACTATACACCGACATTAACACACGCAACATACAACACATAACACACAAAATACACACAGGGGCGGGCACTTCGTCACAGGGGCATAAAGTCTCTGAGAGGGTCTTAACAGACTTTTTATCAGAGCAAGACTCATATACGTTGCATAAGCCCTCTAAAATAAACTTTAAAAGAAGCACTGTATTTGTATCTACTATCGATACACAGTGGCAAGCTGATTTAGTGGATATGTCTAGCTTGTCAAAAGAAAATGGAGGTTACAAGTACATGCTAACATGTATAGATATCTTATCTAAATATGCATGGGTAATACCGTTGAAAAATAAGTCATCTAAGACGGTGACAGAGGCGTTCAAGAGGATCCTCAGCACGGGTAGGAAACCTAAAAAACTACAAACTGATAAAGGGACAGAATTTCTAAACAAAGCCTTTCAGCACATGCTAAAAAAAACATAATATTCTACACTTTACCACGTGGAATGAACTAAAAGCCTCTATTGTTGAGAGATACAACAGGACTCTGAAAACAAAAATGTGGAAATATTTCACCGCTTTTAACACTCACAAGTATATGGATAAACTACAAGAAATGGTTCAGGCTTATAACCACTCCTTTCACCGTAGTATTCAAATGAAACCTTCAGAAGTTAATGAAGACAATTCATTTAAAGTGTTTAAAACTTTATACTCTAAGAAGAAAAGCCCTAAACATATAAAGTTTAAGTTTGCCGTCGGTGACAACGTAAGAATTTCAAAGTTAAGAGCTCCCTTTATAAAAAGCTATGAACAGATGTTTACAGCAGAGACTTTTACTATAACAGAATGTATACCAAGATCTCCACCGGTGTATAAACTATGTGATTATGATGGAGAGTCTATAATGGGCACCTTTTATGAACCAGAATTGCAGAAAATAAATGTCAAGACTGATAGGTTGTTTAGGATAGAGAAGATAGTTGCTGAGAAAAAGGAAAATGGTAAAAAGTCTTATCATAAAATGGGCCAGTTAGCCTGAAAAATTTAACAGTTGGGTCGCTGGGCATCAGGTGGTGGATCTAAAGAGTTAACAAGTCTGGGGTGTATTTAATTACACTTAAAACATTATTCAAGATGTCTCAAGACTCTTTTTATGTGACTCTGCCTAGTAACGCTTCACAGGATGTTTTCCCTAAAAATGCTATTTCCAATTTTACTACCAAACTGGTTAAAACAATGAATCTACCGGGAAAATGGGAAGTTTGCTTAGCAGAGATTCAATATCCCCATACATGGGATAATATAAACCTTAAGGACAGCACTTTTATTACTTATGGTATAGAAAATGCGATAAAACGTGATTATACTATACCAAAAGGATATTATGAGACCCTTCAGGATGTAATAACGACCATGAACGATGTCCCGCTCGGAAAAGGACTAGATCAGAAAGGTGACAAGGCACCCGATGAACAATATAAAAATGATTTGAAATTAGTCTATAAACCTATAGAAAGACGACTTTATATAAAAAGTACTACTCCATTTGTGATTTTTGCCAAAGAACAACTCGGACAAATGTTGGGATTTCATGAGACTATAAAGGGTGAAACTATTAGACTATTGGGCCCTATTGAGGCTAAACTATATAGTGCTCATTGAGCACCATCTACCCCGATAGCCGATATCCGACCGGGTTTTTATACCATGTATGTCTATACAGATATCATTACACATCAAGCCATTGGAGATAGTTACGTGCCTCTTCTAAGGTGTGTCCCTATTAAAGGCAAAAACAACGATATAATCACGGTAACTTACGACAGACCTCATTACGTACCACACAGCAAGACCAACTTCGATACGATAACTATACAAATTAAGACAGATCAAAACAAGTTAGTGCCATTCCGTTTTGGGAAGGTTATAGTGAAGTTGCATTTCCAACCTTTTAATGTACATTTTAATGTTTTAAAGCCTCTTTTTTACACCTAATTCAAAAGAAAAATGAGACCTCAGGGATATGTCAATCTTTATATTAATCATTACAAAAATCAAGCTGGTAATGGTTTGCCTGGATTTTCTAGAGCTCCTGTAATGTACGGAGCGGGTATAGGGGGTATTTTTCAAAGTCTTTTCAGAAAAGCTTTACCGTTACTTAGAAGGGGTTTTGAAATAGTTAAACCTCATTTTAAATCAGCCGCTAAAAATATTGTTAGTGACGTAGTGTCAAATGTCCTAACAAGTCATAACCCTCCTAGCCACAACAAGAGCCAGTCAGGGGAGGGATTGATGGTGATGTCCAGAGGATACAAGAGAAAACGTAGCAAACCCCCGGGATCTCGCTATCATCATCACAAAAAGGCGAAACCCTCTACATTCAGGTCATTTAGTAGCAGTAACCGGAGAAGGAGCAAGAAACCAAAGACTCACAGAACAAAGAAAAACAGAAACATCTTTTAAATCATGACTCTGGTACATCATATGTCTCAGGTATTGAAAAAAACCTTTATGTGGAAAATCCCCCCCTGTCTGCCTTGTCTGACACGGCTCCGCTCGAATTTTACATAGCGGGAAATGGGGAAGATTATCTTGATTTGAATAATACTCTTTTAAGACTTTCATGCAAAATTACTAGGGCTCATGGCGCTGATTTAGTTGGGGCCAGTATAGCTGGTATTATCAATTACCCTGTAGCTACCATGTTTTCACAAGTGGATGTAACTTTAGGAAACCGCCTAATTAGTCAAAGCAGTAATACTTATCCTTACCGTAGCATTATAGAAGCACTGCTAAACTTTAGTAAGGACACCCTAAAATCTCAATTCACTGCCGGATTGTTTTACAAAGATACCCCAGGACACATGGATGAGACTGATCCTGCAGGGGATAATGAAGGTTTAGTTAAACGGCATGTTTTTACCAGAATGAGCCATACAGTTGAACTTTTAGGACCCCTGCATTCAGATATATTTTTTCAAGAGAAACTCATGCTAAATGGTATTGACCTGAAAATTAAAATGGTTAGGGCCAGTGACACTTTTTGTTTAATGTCTGATGTCGCAGAAGAGTTCAAACTTAAAATTTTAGAAGCCTCTCTCTATATTAAAAAAGTAAAAGTAGCCCCGGAGGTTAGAATTGCCCAAGCTCAGGCCTTGATGACCTCTAATGCCAGATATCCTACTGATAAAGTGGCTATGAAAGTTTTTAGTGTTCCTAGGGGGAGTAGGGTCTGTAATCAGGAGAATTTGTTTCTGGGGCAGTGTGGCAAAGTGGGTGGTGAGGGGTAGCTGTGTAGCAGTGATGCGGTGCAGGAGTAATGAGCAGACAACGGTAGTCCAGTGGAAAATAGGCTTTATTTGCCAGCACTGGTCTAGTGCTCAAAATAATAAGCCCGGCAATACACAACGATGTGTAAAGCTCGGGCTGACAAAACACAGGATACAGTCCTGAACAAAAGAAACAAGAATACGGTCACCCGTCTCGGGTGCGTGCAGTCGTGATTGTGGTGAGTGAATACACAGGACGTTGTGACAGTACGTGAGGAGGTGATCCGGCTTGTGTTCGCCCAGTGCGACAGCTCCGGATATGTTCTAGCTGTCTGGTGATTCGGAAACAAGACAGACAGTTAGTTTTCAGACACTCCAGCGCACAAACACACACACACAGCTCTTTTAGAGCAGAACAGATTTTTAGGTCCTTCTCGGTCCTTGGTTTAACCCAAACGAAGGAAAAGAACAGCGTTACCCCGGCCCCTATATGTAATCCCGCATGATATCTAGGTAAACGGTTGCAGCTGCCTTTTACTTGCAGCTGCCCCTCGTTTACCTGTCAAATCAATACGGTCTTACAACAGAGTCTCGCTTCCTTCCAGGCTGACCCACTTTCCGGTCCCGGAAACGAACTGTCAGGCCAGCCCTTCCAGATACTTCTCCTCCCGTTCTTTAGCGCCCTCACAGGTCGGGAGGAAGATTTATCACCAGAACTCATTGTATTTCTGTCACATATCCCACCGCTCAGAGTGGAGCCGAAGGAACACTCGGCTAAATCTACCTTTCCCATTGCTCCCCCCTCCCGGGAAAAATAATCCGCATTTTGGTGGTCTTTCCCCGCACGGTGTACCATATGGTACATGAAGGGCTGCAATGCCAGATACCACCGAGTTATCCGGGCATTGCTGTCCTTCATTGTGCTTAACCACTTGAGTGGGGCGTGGTCTGTGACAAGATCAAATGAGTGTCCCAGCAGGTAGTATCGTAAAGAGTGAGTAGCCCATTTAATGGCTAAACACTCTTTTTCGACTACGGAGTAGTTGCGTTCCCGAGGTAACATTTTTTTGCTTATGTACAATATCGGGTGTTCTACTCCAGCTACTTTTTGGGACAAGACTGCACCCAACCCTACATCCGAGGCGTCGGTGTGGAGGATGAATCTCTTGGTGAAATCTGGGGTAATAAGAGTGGGGGCCTGGCAAAGTTTACGCTTAATCGTATCAAACGCCCCCTGACACTCAGCTGACCATTTAATTAAATTTGGCGCACTCTTTTTGGTGAGGTCGACTAACGGGTTAACCACTGTGGCGTACTCGGGGATGAAGCGGCGGTAATAACCGGCTAAGCCCAGTAGTGACCTCACCTGAGTCTTGGTTTTGGGGATCGCCGCATCAACCAAAGCCTGGATTTTGGTGACCACAGGTCTCACCCTTCCATTCCCCATTAAAAATCCCAAATATTGAGTCTCTGTCTTGGCAAACGCACATTTCCTCAAGTTAGCTGTCAGCCGGGCTGCCCTTAGAGACTGAAGAACGGCTGCAACCCTAGCCAAATGCTCTCGCCAGGTGGAGCTGTAAATCACCACGTCATCAATATACGCTGCTGCATATTCATGATGTGGGCGTAAAACCTGGTCCATCAGTCTCTGAAAGGCAGCGGGCGCACCATGTAGCCCAAATGGCATGGTTTTAAAGTGGAACAGCCCCTCTGGTGTTGAAAATGCGGTTTTCTCTCTGGAGCTGCGGGTTAGAGGGATTTGCCAGTATCCCTTCGTCAGGTCCAGAGTGGAAATAAACCTCGCTTTTCCCAGTCTGTCTAAAAGTTCGTCGACCCGAGGCATGGGATACGCATCGAACTTGGCAATAGCATTCACCTTTCTGAAATCTACGCAGAAGCGGTTGGTGCCGTCCTTCTTAGCCACTATTACAATAGGACTGCACCACTCGCTCCTGGAAGGTTCAATCACTCCAAGCTCGAGCATATCCCATACCTCTTTGCGAACGCCACTTCGTCGACTTTCCGGGATCCGGTACGGTCTCTCTCGCACTGTGACACCTGGAGGAGAGATAATGTCATATTCAACTAAGTTCGTCCTGCCGGGCACATCAGAAAAAACATCACTGAACTCCTCAATAAGCTTACGCAGCTCTCTTTGCTGATCCGGAACTAATTGTTCCCCCATTGAAATCGCTCTTGTGCTCGGGGTCTCTGGACAGGGACCTAAATCATCCTCCATATTGCCTGGGGCTATAAATAAGACCTCTCTTGCCTGCCAGGGCTTCAACAAATTAATGTGGTAAATTTCACGTTCATTCCGGCGATCGGGCTGTCTAATTTCATAATTTACTTTCCCTATAGCCCGAATCACCTCATACGGCCCCTGCCATTTAGCACACAGTTTTGACTCTGATGAGGGAAGTAGCAGCATTACCTTGTCCCCTGGTCGAAAGGTTCGAATCCGTGCATTTTTGTTATAATGCTGCTCTTGTCGGTGCTGAGCCGATCTGAGGTTGTCTTGGGCCAAACGACCGACCAAATCCAGGCGATCTCTGAGTAGGAGCACATACTTCACCACATTTTTAGACGAGCCTTTGTGCTCCTCCCACCCCTCTCTCAGCAGGTCGAGAATGCCGCGAGGCTGCCGGCCGTACAGGAGCTCAAAGGGGGAGAACCCCGTTGAACTCTGCGGCACTTCTCTCACTGCAAAAAGGAGGTAGGGGAGAAGTGATGCCCAATGTTTCTGCTCTTGTGTTACAAATCGCCTCAGCATCGACTTTAAGGTCTGATTAAAACGTTCCACCAGACCGTCCGATTGTGGATGATAAACGGACGTCCTGATGGGACGTATTTTTAATATTTTGTACACCTGCTGTAACGTATTGGACAAAAAATTAGTTCCGTGATCGGTCAAAATCTCCTTGGGGATCCCTACTCTGGCCATAATCTGTGCTAACTCGGTGGCTATTGCAGCGGCACTAGTGGACCTCAATGGAACTGCCTCCGGGTATCGCGTTGCATAATCCACCACTACTAAAATGTGCGTATACCCGGAGTCAGAAGGTAGCAAAGGGCCGACTATGTCCATTGCAATGCGCTCGAAAGGAGTGGAAATAATCGGCAGTGGGACCAAAGGGGCGGGGCGCACTCGACCCGGCGCTACTCGCTGGCAGTCTGGGCATGTGGCTACATATTTCGACACATCAGTATGAAGACCTACCCAATAGAATCGAGCCAATATCCGTTCCCTCGTCTTCTCGGCTCCGAGGTGCCCCGCAAAAGGGATATCATGCGCCAGCCTCATGACCTCCAGCCGACAAGACGGGGGAACCAACAATTGTGTTACAGGCTGTCCTGTGCCCGCGGCTAGGTTTACCCTATACAGTAATTGCCCCTTGATACTGAAGTGTGGATATACTAGCGCCCCAGCGCCGTCAACATCCTTACCTTCAATGGACCGGACCTGTCCCCAAGCGTGCACCAGTGACGGGTCGTTATGTTGGCCCCACACTAGGTCCGCGCTTGAGTACCACGGGTCCGGTACATCGAGAGGGGCTGGAATAACATCTGCTCTAGTCGGTCCAGTAACCTCGCTCTCTCGGTCACACTGCGTTCCCACTCCCTTCGACTGGCGTTTGTTACCATTGCAGCACTCTCCCACCAGACCCCAGCCTTGTCTCAACAACGCTCCCTCCCATTTTGCGGTCCGTCTCTCCTTATTCGTTTTTCTAGGACGGAAAAGAGGGGAAAACATTTCAGTGTGAAAAGGAAACACATCACCAATCCGTTCCTTTTTTTTTTTCTCTGCCACGTTTACGTGTGTGGCTGAGACTGCCATTTTTTCCATCAATTCTTTGAATTTTGGCCAGTCTCGGCCCAGAATAACTGGGTGTGGCAACCTTTCCGCCACCCCAACTACCAGGTGACGTTTTATCGGTCCTACCGATAAATATACTTTTAATGTGGGGTATGCCGCCGTGTCTCCATGGATACAGGAGATGGCCACCTGACCTCGTGGCCGCCACGACACACCGCCCAGGAGAGCTGTCCTAATCAAGGTTTGCTCACACCCTGTGTCCACTAATGCGTGGGTTTTCACATTCCCTAACACCACATTAATCAGACAAGGCCCCTCCCGACCATTTTCCCCACGCTTACCAGTCTCAGGTGCCCAATTGCACGCGGCCACGTCACACTCCATGGCAGCGGGGCATGACCTGGCCAGATGTCCCGGCTGGTGGCACCTAAAACAGATAGGAGGGACAGAGGGGGCATGGGTTAGAAATCTGTCCCGCTGCTGGTATGGCAACGGGGCAGGGGCAGCACCTCTACCCCAGCTGGGGGCCAACCTTGATCTCCATGGGGGGGAGGCAAGGGGGCCCAATGGGGTCGGTGCTCTGGGAGGTCTGGGTCCCTGGAACGAGGGGGGTGGTGGCGATGATGTTGGAGGAGAGGGAGAGAGAGCGCGGCTGCTCCGAAGGGCAGGGGCGGACAGGATCCCGATCCGGGCAGAGGTCAGGGAGTCCTCAAAATCTTCGGCCAATTTGACCGCCTCCTCCAGGGTGTCGGGGTTGTGGCGCCGTATCCACGCCTGGGTTTCGGCGCCGACCACATGGCAGAACTGTTCTACCACAATGGCTTCCCCCATCTGCTGGACGGTCTTCTTCCCGGGGGTCAGCCAATGCACCATGTGGTCGCACAACCTCTCCGCAACCACCCTGGGGCGTGTCTCCGGGGCTCTCCGGTACTCCCGAAACCGCGCCCGGTGGGTCTCGGTAGTAATGTTGAGTCGGCGGAGGATAGCCTGCTTGACCAGGTCATACTCAGTGGCGTGCTGGTCACTCATGGCCTGGTAAGCTGCCTGAGCCTCCCCAATCAGGCAGGGTCCCAATTGGCTGGCCCAGAACTCCCGCGGCCAAGCCGCCGCGGTAGCCAGCCGCTCGAATGCCACCAAGTACGCCTCCGGGTCATCCTCCGCCGACATCTTCATCGCCCGTGCCTTTGGGGGCGACATCACCGGTGTTGTAGTCGGGGTCGTTACCGCAGCCACGGCCAGTCCTACCCGTTCAATGAGCGCTGTATAGCGCTCCTCCCTCCTTCTCTCCTCTGCGTCCCGTCTGCTCTCCAGTGCCTGCAGCAGCTCCGCCAGCGCGTCGCGGTCCATGATCCCACTTCTGACACCACGTGTGGCAAAGTGGGTGGTGAGGGGTAGCTGTGTAGCAGTGATGCGGTGCAGGAGTAATGAGCAGACAACGGTAGTCCAGTGGAAAATAGGCTTTATTTGCCAGCACTGGTCTAGTGCTCAAAATAATAAGCCCGGCAATACACAACGATGTGTAAAGCTCGGGCTGACAAAACACAGGATACAGTCCTGAACAAAAGAAACAAGAATA
>NW_026707995.1:0-16615 GCF_902713425.1 Acipenser ruthenus
CTATTCGACGACAGGTGGCAACGGTGAGTCAGTCCAGCCGTGCCCGTTACACAGCCCCCATCTTAGGGCCGAACGTCCCGCTGGCCCAACACTTAATGTCTCACAAAGTCAGAGAGTCCCGGGGGTGGTCGACGGATACGCTGGCCGCACTGGAGCACAGGTGCAGCGGGCTGGGAGTCAGCTGGAGCCGGAATGCTCCTACCTGGGCCACCAGCTGGTGAACTATTCGGTGGTTGCAAGGGGGAAGCGCTTTCCCTGTCCTGGGAGCTGGCCTCCGGGCTGGCTGCAGGGACAACCGAGTTTGTTCCGGGGCGGTAGGGGGCCAAGCGGTCTTGGTGGAGCACAACCGCCCGGCTACGGGTCCGCAGCCGCACTCGATAAGTCACCTCGGAGAGCCTCTCCAGAACAACACAGGGGCCCTCCCAGTTACTGGCCAGCTTGGGGCAGAGTCCCTTTCTTCGCCGAGGGCAGTGAACCCAGACCTGCTGCCCAGCTTGAAATCCCCGGCCCTTGCAGTGAGTATCGTATGCCCGTTTCTGACGCTGGCCAGCTGAGGTGAGGTGCTTCCGAGCGTAAGCATGGGCAGTGTCCAATCGGTCCTGTAGCTGCTGGAGGTATTCCGGGCCGGTAGGTTCCGGAGTGTGGAGCTGAGGTGGCCGGCCAAACACAAGGTCCACTGGGGTGCGGAGCTCTCTCCCAAACATAAGAGCCGCTGGCGTGCACCCTGTAGATTCATGCACTGCAGTCCGGTAGGCCATTAGGACCAAGGGCAAGCATTGATCCCAGTCACGCTGGTGCTGGGAGGTCCACATGGTCAGCTGGGTGGCAAGGGTGCGGTTAAACCGCTCCACCAATCCATCGCTCTGTGGGTGTAGTGGGGTCGTCCTGGTTTTCTTAATACCCAGCCGCCTGCACACCTCACCAAACACCTGCGCTTCAAAGTTACGCCCCTGGTCACTATGTAGCTCCTCGGGAACCCCAAACCGGCAGAACATGCCTTCCAGCAGTGCCTCTGCGCAGGTAGTCGCGCTCTGATCGGGGACTGCGTACGCCTCGGGCCATTTAGTAAAGTAATCCATGGCCACCAGGACGTACCGGTTGCCCCCCTCCGTCCGTGGAAACGGCCCTAAGATGTCCACACCGACGCGCTCTAATGGTGCCCCCACCTGGTACTGCTGGAGCGGGGCATGAGAGCGGTCCAAGGGGCCCTTCCGGGCCGTGCACTGGTCACAGCGTCGCACATAAGTCTCCACATCACGTCGGCACCGTCCCCAGTAGAACCGCTCCCGAAGCCGACCCAGGGTCTTGGCAACGCCGAAGTGTCCAGTGGCTGGTCCGCCATGCACGGCTCGCAGGACGGTCTCTCGGAGAGCTTGAGGAACCACCACTTGTAGCCGCTTGCGCCCTGTCGCAGGGTCTGTCCAGAAACGGTACAGCACACTTTCCCGGAGGCTCAAACATTCCCATTGCGCCAACAGCACTTTTACCTCCGGGGAGAGGGCTGACACCGCACGTCTGGCTGGGCGCTGACCCGCCGATAACCAGCGGATCAGCGGTGCCAGCTCAGCGTCCAGACCCTGCTGACGCTGGATCTCCCCCGCTGGCAACTCAAGGGGGGTCTCCACAGCTACAGTGGCAGCACTTACTCGCTCCTCCAAGGACCGCTGTGCCTCTCGCTCCTCCATCAGAGAAGCAGGGGCGACGGGACAGGGCATCTGCATTATTGTGTAGGCATACCCTTGCAGTGTCTCTATCCAGCGAGCCACCTGTCCTTCGGGCTCGAGGAAGTTGAGCAGCCACCGCAGGGAGGCGTGATCCGTGCGCAGCTTGAATCTTCACCCGTAGAGATAGGGACGAAAGTGGTGCACGGCCCGTACTACAGCCAACAGTTCCCGGCGAGTCACACAATAGTTCCGCTCTGTTTTACTAAGAGCTTGGCTGTAGTACGCGACCACTTGTTCTCCGTCCGAGCCTTCCTGGGCTAGCACTGCTCCGATCCCCACATCGCTCGCGTCCGTGTCCAGGATGAACGGTTTTTGGGGGTCAGGGAACGCCAAGACTGGGGCCTTCACAAGGGCCTCTCGCAATTCCCCAAAGGCAGCTGCGCAGTCGGTGTCCCAGCTGAACCAGCCCCCTTTCTCAGTCAGGCGGTGCAGGGGCCTGGCGATCTGAGCAAAGTCCTTCACAAAGCGGTGGTAATAAGACACCAGGCCCAGAAAGCTACGCACCTCTGTCACAGTCCTGGGGACCGGCCAGTCCTTTACAGCAGTCACTTTAGCAGGGTCTGTGGCAATGCCGTCTGCCCCGACAACATGTCCGAGGAAGTGTGTTTCTCTTCTCAGCAGGTTGCACTTCCCAGGGTGGAGTTTTAAGCCAGCTCCACGGATGCGCTCGAACACAGTCCGCAAGTTCTGCAGTGCCGCCGAAAAGGTGGTGGCGTGCACCAGTAAGTCATCCAGGTATACAACACAATGGGTCCGTGGAACTCCGGTGAGCACCCGCTCCATCAGGCGCTCGAACGTTGCTGGGTCATTGCACAGTCCAAAGGGCATCACTGAAAACTGCCACAGACCCTGGCCAATGGAGAATGCAGTTTTCTGTCATGCCTCAGGGGCCAGCTCAACCTGCCAGTATCCGCTGCGCAGGTCGAGGGAGCTGAACCAGCGGGAGCCTGTGATGTAGTCCAGAGCTTCATCGATTCTGGGGAGGGGGTACGAGTCCTTGTGTGTCACTGCATTCAGTTTGCGATAATCCACACAGAACCGCAGTGACCCGTCTTTTTTTTTACTAGCAGGGCTGGCGCGGCCCAGGGGCTAGCCGATGGTTCAATTACCCCGGCAGTGGCCATTTCCAGAATCATGCCCTCGGCCGCTTCCCGCTTTGCCAAGGGTAGCCGCCGTGGCCGCTCCCGGATCGGAGCCGCGTCTCCCGTGTTAATGCTGTGCTGAACTAATCCAGTCCGCCCACAGTCCTCTATGTTTGCAGCAAAAATGTCCAAGTACCCCCTTAATAGTTCCCATAACTGGTCCCGCTGGCCCTGAGATAGACCCTCCTTACTCCTCTGCCACAGCGCTTTCACCGCATCAGTTATCCTGCAGTCCTGTGTTCCACCGGTTGTGGTTGCAGGGGGCGGTGAAAGTTCTGCAGGAGAGGGGGCGGAGACAGTTGAAGCCCTTGCAAACTCCGTCGCCGATGTCCTGTCCTCTGCTTCTGGGAGAGGCCGGGTCCTGCCCCCCTGCGTCCGACGAACCTCCCTCATCTGGCTATGCCGCACGGTGGTTCTGGTGCGGCGTTGCTCCCCTTCCTTCTCCCGACCCGGAATCAGGCGCAGTTGGCTCTGGCCAAGGCACAAGGTTCCCTCAGCCAAGTCGATGGTAGCTCCTACTTTGTTCAGGAGGTCCAGGCCCAGAATGCAGCGATCCTGTATCTCCGCCAGCCAGAATTCGTGTTGGATCGTGCAGTCTCCGAGCTGGATCTCCAGATGCCGTCGTCCCAACATGGACGCGACCTGGCCGGTGACAGTGCGGAGGCGAACCGTGGTGGGCGTCCAGCCTTCCAGCCATCCGTCACTTTCTCTGGGGAGGACCCCGGGCTGCAGGATGGAGATGGTGGAGCCTGTGTCGACCAAGGCCTTGCACTGCACCCCATTTAAGAGGCAGGGTGCATGCAGACTGTTGCCCCGGCCAACACGGCCCACCATTGCCACGCGTCGTTCTCTTTGTCTCTATGGGTGGGGGAAGGAAGGTGAAGGAGCTGCGGTCCCCCGTTTACGCCGCTCCTTTTTCGTTTCCCGCCCATGACGTCTCTTCTTCAGATGGTACTGGGTGACGGCGGCGGCGGCATTGTGCATGCAGGTGACCCGGGCTTCCGCAGTTCCAGCAGCGCCTTACAGGAGTGGTCTGCCTGACAGCGGCGGTATCCTCGTCTCCATCGCTATCTTCCTTTCCTCTGACCGTGCAGACTTTGGGGATCCGGACTCTCTCGCCCTCCTCGAGCACGGCCTCAATCCTTAGGGCATGGGTTAAAGCCTGCTCTAGGGAGGTTGGGGCAACGAGCTGAACCTGTTGTCAGAGCGCGGTGGGCTTCAAGCCACGGATGAACGCCTCCATCGCCAGGTCTTCTTGTACAGCCGGAGGTAAACCAGGATACCCCCTCCGTGCCAAGTATTTAGTGTCTGCGGCCAGTATCCCGAGTTTCTCGACACTGACTCTCTTGCGCGTGGCAAGGCGATAGCGCCGGCTGACGGCTGACTCCACTTGGCCAACGCGGCGCTGGAGAGCCGTGGATAGGGTATGGAAGTCACACGGCTCCTCTGGGTCTAAATCGAGCAATGCTTGCATCGCCTTCACTTCCAGTGCTCAACAGTCAGTAGTGCTCAACAGAAAATAATGCATACAGAAAAATATTGTATACTGGCCATGGGCTTTGGTTTTGCCCAGCGCCGTAACTAAGCATTTAGCTACCGGGGTATGCAAATATATATATATATATATATATATATATATATATATATATATATATATATATATATATATATATATAAATTGCATGGATATCCGGAATGAAGCAACCGGAGGTGGATGGAAAGACTCAATATTGCAGCTACAGCATACAAACATTCTAAAAGTTATAAACAAAATAGGTGTATTTTTTCTTCCAATACCTCTCAGTGAATTATTATTATTTGTTTTGTTAATTCAATACAATCTATGTAGCTATATATATAATTATTGTTTTTTTTTTTCGTTTTTTTTTTTTTTGGATGTTAGGAGTTAGGATGGTATTTACTCGCGCATAGTTTTGTATGTTATTTCCGAATTTCTCCTTTAACATGTTTGAAGGGGACACTGTATTACTTAAAACGTAAATTAACTAATTAAAACGTGTTAACTGTGAGCAGTTACCTTGGGATTACACACCAGGTTCAGACGCATTGATTGGACTAATGTATCTGCAGGCGAACCTAAGATTCACCGTTTCAAAGGTGTCAGTAGTGCTCAACAGAAAATAATGCATACAGAAAAATATTGTATACTGGCCATGGGCTTTGGTTTTCCCCAGCGCCGTAACTAAACATTTAGCTACAGGGGCATGCAAATATATATATATATATATATATATATATATATATATATATATATATATATATATATATATATATATATAAATTGCATGGACCTCCGGATTGAAGCAACCGAAGGTGAATGGAAAGACTGAATATTGCAGCTACCGGGGCAAGCAAGACTCCATATTGTAGATACCGGGGCATGCAATTATATATATATATATATATATATATATATATATATATATATATATATATATATATATATATATATATATATATTATTGTTATTTTTTTTTCTTTTTTTTTTTTTTTTTGGATGTTAGGAGTTAGGATGGTATTTACTCGCGCATAGTTTTGTATGTTATTTCCGAATTTCTCCTTTAACATGTCTGAAGGGGACACTGTATTACTTAAAACGTGAATTAACGTATTAAAACGTGTTAACTGTGAGCAGTTACCTTGGGATTACACACCAGGTTCAGACGCATTGATTGGACTAATATATCCGCAGGCGACCTAAGACTCACCGTTTCAACGGTGTCAGTAGTGCTCAACAGAAAATAATGCATACAGAAAAATATTGTATACTGGCCATGGGCTTTGGTTTTGCCCACCGCCGTAACTAAGCATTTAGCTACCGGGGCATGCAAATAAATATAAACGTTTTACTTAAAACGTGAATTAACGTCTTAAATCGTGTTAAAAGTGAGCAGTTACCTTGGAATTACACACCAGGTTCAGACGCAATGATTGGACTTATGTATCCGCAGGCGACCTGAGACTCACCGTTTCAACGGTGTCAGGAGTGCTCAACAGAAAAGAATGCTAGAGAAAAATATTGTATACTGGCCAAGGGCGTTGGTTTTGCCCAGAGCCGTAACTAAGCTTTTAGCTACCGGGGCATGCAAATATATATAAACGTTTTACTTAAAACGTGAATTAACGTCTTAAATCGTGTTAAAAGTGAGCAGTTACCTTGGAATTACACACCTCTGGTTGCTTCAACCGGAGGTGCATGCAATATATATATCTCTCGGCATCAGATACAGAAATAATTAGAACATAAGAAGGTTGTTTCTTTTATTATTTATTTCTTATTTTTGTTTGTTGTTAGTAGCTTATTGATCCCAGAATCTCATCAAGCAGCTTCTTGAAGAATCCCAGGATGTCAGCTTCAACAACATTATTGGGGAGTTGGTCTAAGTTTGGCTATATTTCTCAAATGGTAAAAATATACTTTAGTAACTTCCCTAGTATGAGTCTAAAATGATAGATCAGACTCAAAGATTACCCTCAAACTCTTAATTTCGACTTTAAATTTTGATGAGAGACTGCAAGGGTCGTGCTCATGTAATCCTACATTTCCTTTTAGTTGGTTCTGTGAGCCCACTAGCATAACCTCTGTTTTATCTCAATTCAACATTAGGAGATTCTGTGACATCCAATGCTTGATGTCTGTAAGGCAAGTAGCTAATAACACCCAGGCAGAAGAATGTCCTTGCTTTAGGGACAGATAACAGGTGGTTATCATCAGCATAGCTGTATACAACTGTAAGTTGCCCTGGGTAAGGGTGTCTGCTCAAAAGAAAAAAAAAATAGTAATCCCTGAGCCTGTGGTTATTATAGCAGAACCAACACCCTTATTGCTTTCCCGACCTGGCGCCTGACAAAAGAAAGTTTACTATTCCCACTATACTAGGTGGAGTTTTCTGATCTTTTTGGAGTACCCAAAATACATTTCTCAATATAATATTAGGCTGTTTTTTCTCTGTGGGTATTTGATATTGTACACAAAATACAAGGAAAAAAGAAGCCAAATCTCTGGGTGAGGGCCTCAGGTTATTATTATTTGTTTATTTAGCAGACACCTTTATCCAAGGCTTACAGAGACTAGGGAGTGTGAACTATGCATCAGCTGCAGAGTCACTTACAATTATGTCTCACCCGAAAGACGGAGCACAAGGAGGTTAAGTGGCTTGCTCAAGGTCACACAATGAGTCAGTTTGCCGAGGTGGGATTTGAACCGTGGACTTCCTGGTTACGAACCCTTTTCTTTAACCACTGGACCACACAGCCTCCTCAGCAAGTAAATGTTGTCCATTCATTCTCAGACCAATTTTTGTATCAAGATGGAAGGGGTTTCCCCAGATAATGACACGTGTGGGAGTTGTAGGGTCCTTAAAAAATAAAAAATAAAAAAATAAAAAACAGAAAAATAAATCACTTACACTGTATTTTAAAAATAAAATGCTGACGCAGCATCTTACGTTATATTGTGATCATCTTTATTTGCATATTCCCATTCCCTTAATTCTTCAATTTCAACACCATCCCTCTCCCCTGATGTAATAATTTATAGCTGTTAGTTTTTAATACTTTTCATGTATTGTATTTGATGCCATGGGCTAGAAGAATTGGAGGTAATTCTATTTATAAATTCACTGTTTGGCAACAGCAGTTCAAAAAATATATATATATATATATTCCGAATGTTTTCGTTAGAGACAAAAATCCAAAGTTTTTAATACAGGTGATTTATTTATTTACTTATTTATTTATTTATTAATCATTTTCAGCAACTTTAAACAGCTTGTTCAGTGGTAACCACGCACTGGATACTGAAGTAAACTGCAGCTACGTTCCAGCATGAATGAGACACGGACAGTGCGCCACGTTCAACCTTGACCTCTGTACACCAGAAGCAGTTTAAAGTAGTTTTATGTACATTTAAAGCAACATTGTCTTTGTTCATGATGATATATGATAAGTGTATTAGTTTGGTTCTCAAACAAACAAACAAAAAAATCCTTGCATGTTTTTTGCCCCGCCCCAAGTGTAAAAACAAATATTCTCTGACAGCATATAGACAGTACGTGTTTTCCGCAGCAAACAGATTCTTACGGTCTCTGTTCATGATGACAAAGAGTTTAACTGAGTGCATTGTTTCGATATGTTTGATTGGTCTCGCAGCAGTATGGGTAAAAATAGACTGAATGGCCTTGCCCTGCTAATATGTGCGGACATGTCCCAGGAGGAAGTGTTACAGCGTTTCGATAGATCAGGCCATAGGAGGATTAGCAAACCCTGATTTAAAGTAAAGTCTTCTAAATCAGTTTTTAATTGTGGCATCATACAGTCTCAGCAGTCCGATCAGTCTTAGCATTAGTATCAGCAATCTTACCAGTCCCAGCAGTGTCAGCACCGGTCTTACCAGTTTCAGCACCAGTCTTACCAGTCCCAGCAGTAGCAGCACCAGTCCCAGCAGTGGCAGCACCAGTCTTACCAGTCCCAGCAGTGGCAGCACCAGTCTTACCAGTTCCAGCAGTAGAAGCACCACTCTTACCAGTCCCAGCAGTAGCAGCACCAGTCTTACCAGTCCCAGCAGCACCAGTCTTACCAGTTTCAGCAGTAGCAGCACCAGTCTTACCAGTCCCAGCAGTAGCAGAACCACTTACCAGTCCCAGCAGCACCAGTCTTACCAGTTCCAGCAGTAGCAGCACCAGTCTTACCAGTTCCAGCAGTAGCAGCACCAGTCTTACCAGTTCCAGCAGTAGGAGCACCAGTCTTACCAGTTCCAGCAGTAGCAGCACCAGTCCTGCCAGTCCCAGCAGTGTCAGCATCAGTTCCAGAAGTAGCAGCACCAGTCTTACCAGCTCCAGTTGTAGCATCAGTGTCATCAGTGTCAGCATTAACTTCAATAGCAGTGAACCAAACGCATGTCTCTCAATGAAGGTATAAACCCATCTACGTGTTCATATCTATAACTTCTATTCTTCTTGTCCTTTTAATATCACATATTTCTAACAGTATGAATAGGGTAATTTTAGGAATTTGTTGTATCGCTTTGCAGTTTGCATTAATAGTCTCCAGGCTTTAAAATATGATAAATTTCACCTTCGTAACATGAACAGGATATGCACAGGGTTTTTTTTTTTTTTTTAGACAAAAATTTGATTTTTTCCTCAGTAAAAATCTATTCCTAGCTAAGCCCCAGGTAACATTAAACTGGTAAGATGGACCATGTCTAGGCAAAATGATCACATGCTTGACATGATAAAACAAGCCCCACCTTGCCCAGACTTAGAGCCAAAGGATTGTATGAACATGTGCCCATACTCACCTTGCCCAGTCAAGCAAAAGGATCAGCTGTTTAATATCATACAGCATAATGCATCTTGACCAAACAACATGGTCAATAAAGTCTGCTATGTGAGCCAATTAATATATATATATATATATATATGTTTCTCTACAGCAGTTGAATTGACAGTAGAAAGTTATGTAAAATAGTTTTTGAAAGAAAACCTTTTTTTCATGAAAGAATATTTGTCTGTTAGTTAAAAGGACGGCTTGAAATTGTGTTTAGTTTTTCCTGAAGCTTACAGTACTCCCGAAAACATTTGTGGATCACTCACTTTTTTCCTTTGCACTTTAAGATATATGCTGTTTGTTGGCAACTGAAACTGCCCCTCCTCTAAAGTGATCAGATTGATTAGAGGTACAGTACTTCTGTCTCCCAATACCAATGCATCAAATTAACTTCATATGCAGAATTACATTGATTTTTTCTATCATGTAATTGAAAAACCCTGTTAGAAGTAATATGTAGTGCCTCTTTTTCTTATTAAATCTGTTTGTGTGTTTACGTCTTTGTCTACATGCCTGGTGACATACGAACAGAAAAATAGCTAAGCTTTTCTCGGCAGGCAAATGTTTATGTTTATAATGTTGTGTGCGAGCAGGAAGGCGTGGCCACTGGACTGTGTGTGTGCGCGCGCTTTGTGATTTGGGATTTGGTGTTTACGGTGTCAGTAACTCATGTAAATAATGAGGCGCTAATCCATTCATTCATATATATATATATATATATATATATATATATATATATATATATATATATATATATATATATATATATATATTTGCATGCCCCGGTAGCTAAATGCTTAGTTACGGCTCTCTGCAAAACCAAAGCCCATGGCCAGTATACAATATTTTTCTGTATGCATTCTTTTCTGTTGAGCACTTCTGACACCGTTGAAACGGTGAGTTTTAGGTCGCCTGCGGATACATTAGTACAATCAATGCTTCTGAACCTAGTGTGTAATCCCAAGGCAACTGCTCACTTTTAACACGTTTTAGTTCGTTAATTCACGTTTTAAGTAATACAGTGTCCCCTTCAGACATGTTAAAGGAGAGATTCGGGAATAACATTCAAAACTATGCGCGAGTAAATACCATCCTAACTCCTAACATCCAAAAAAAAAAAAAAAGAAAGAAAAAAAATAACAAAAAATTTGCGTGCCCCGGTAGCTAAATGGATGTTAAGATTTAGGATGGTATTTACTCGCGCATAGTTTTGAATGTCATTTCCGATTCTCTCCTTTAACATTTCTGAAGGGGACACTGTATTACTTAAAACGTGTCAACAGTGAGCAGTTACCTTGGGATTACACACCAGGTTCAGACGCATTGATTGGACTAATGTATCCGCAGGTTAACTAAGACTCATCGTTTCAACGGTGTCAGTAGTGCTCAACAGAAAAGAATGCATAAAGAAAAATATTGTATACTGGCCATGGGCTTTGGTTTTGCAGAGAGCCGTAACTATTATTTTCTGTTGAGCACTACTGACACCGTTGAAACGGTGAGTCTTAGGTCGCCTGCGGATACATTAGTACAATCAATGCTTCTGAACCTGGTGTGTAATCCCAAGGCAACTGCTCACTTTTAACACGTTTTAGTTCGTTAATTCACGTTTTAAGTAATACAGTGTCCCCTTCAGACATGTTAAAGGAGAGATTCGGGAATAACATTCAAAACTATGCGCGAGTAAATACCATCCTAACTCCTAACATCCAAAAAAAAAAAAAAAGAAAGAAAAAAAATAACAATAATATATATATATATATATATATATATATATATATATATATATATATATATATATATATATATATTTGCGTGCCCCGGTAGCTAAATGCTTAGTTACGGCTCTGGGCAAAACCAAAGCCCATGGCCAGTATACAATATTTTTCTGTATGCATTCTTTTCAGTTGAGGACTTCTGACACCGTTGAAACGGTGAGTTTTAGGTCGCCTGCGGATACATTAGTACAATCAATGCTTCTGAACCTAGTGTGTAATCCCAAGGCAACTGCTCACTTTTAACACGTTTTAGTTCGTTAATTCACGTTTTAAGTAATACAGTGTCCCCTTCAGAAATGTTAAAGGATAGAATCGGAAATAACATTCAAAACTATGCGCGAGTAAATAACACCCTAACTCCTAACACCGTAGATAAAAAAAAAAACGAGTGTGTTGTCGTGGCAGTTGGTGATCAAAGAAATAAAACAAAATAAAATCAATAAATAATAATGTCATAGACTTAAAGTCATACCTTTGAAGTCATAATGCATTGCAAGTGTTATTAGGGAATGTTGTGCTGTGTTTTCAAGCGCTTCAATGTGACAGCGGGTGCGTTCACGGAGATCAAGAGCAGCCGGAGATGAAGAGCAGCCGCCGCAGGGGAGGGATACCATGGTAAATAGGTTTCCTATTTACCATGGTATCTCTCCCCTGGGTGCGTTGTGTTTTGGTGAGCAGGAAAGCAGCGGGCGGGATGGCGAGCTTGTCCTGCTGCTCCAACACAAGCTACCTTAAGAGCCGGTACGATGCGGTCAATGGGTGAAGTTCGTCAGGAGTACTGCATAAAAAAAAAAAACGAGTGTGTTGTCGTGGCAGTTGGTGATAAAAGAAATAAAACAAAATACAATCAATAAATAATAATGTCATAGACTTAAAGTCATACCTTTTAAGTCATAATGCATTGCAAGTGTTATTAGGGAATGTTGTGCTGTGTTTTCAAGCGCTTCAATGTGACAGCGGGTGCGTTCACGGAGATCAAGAGCAGCCGGAGATGAAGAGCAGCCGCCGCAGGGGAGGGATACCATGGTAAATAGGTTTCCTATTTACCATGGTATCTCTCCCCTGGGTGCGTTGTGTTTTGGTGAGCAGGAAAGCAGCGGGCGGGATGGCGAGCTTGTCCTGCTGCTCCAACACAAGCTACCTTAAGAGCCGGTACGATGCGGTCAATGGGTGAAGTTCGTCAGGAGTACTGCATAAAAAAAAAAAAAAACGAGTTGTTGTCGTGGCAGTTGGTGAGCAAAGAAATAAAACAAAATAAAATCAATAAATAATAATGTCATAGACTTAAAGTCATACCTTTGAAGTCATAATGCATTGCAAGTGTTATTAGGGAATGTTGTGCTGTGTTTTCAAGCGCTTCAATGTGACAGCGGGTGCGTTCACGGAGATCAAGAGCAGCCGCCGCAGGGGAGGGATACCATGGTAAATAGGTTACCTATTTACCATGGTATCTCTCCCCTGGGTGCGTTGTGTTTTGGTGAGCAGGAAAGCAGCGGGCGGGATGGCGAGCTTGTCCTGCTGCTCCAACACAAGCTACCTTAAGAGCCGGTACGATGCGGGCAATGGGTGAAGTTCGTCAGGAGTACTGCATAAAAAAAAAAAAACGAGTGTGTTGTCGTGGCAGTTGATGATCAAAGAAATAAAACAAAATAAAATCAATAAATAATAATGTCATAGACTTAAAGTCATACCTTTGAAGTCATAATGCATTGCAAGTGTTATTAGGGAATGTTGTGCTGTGTTTTCAAGCGCTTCAATGTGACAGCGGGTGCGTTCACGGAGATCAAGAGCAGCCGCCGCAGGGGAGGGATACCATGGTAAATAGGAAAAAAAATAACAAAAAATTTGCGTGCCCCGGTAGCTAAATGGATGTTAAGATTTAGGATGGTATTTACTCGCGCATAGTTTTGAATGTCATTTCCGATTCTCTCCTTTAACATTTCTGAAGGGGACACTGTATTACTTAAAACGTGTCAACAGTGAGCAGTTACCTTGGGATTACACACCAGGTTCAGACGCATTGATTGGACTAATGTATCCGCAGGTTAACTAAGACTCATCGTTTCAACGGTGTCAGTAGTGCTCAACAGAAAAGAATGCATAAAGAAAAATATTGTATACTGGCCATGGGCTTTGGTTTTGCAGAGAGCCGTAACTATTATTTTCTGTTGAGCACTACTGACACCGTTGAAACGGTGAGTCTTAGGTCGCCTGCGGATACATTAGTCCAATCAATGCTTCTGAACCTGGTGTGTAATCCCAAGGCAACTGCTCACTTTTAACACGTTTTAGTTCGTTAATTCACGTTTTAAGTAATACAGTGTCCCCTTCAGACATGTTAAAGGAGAGATTCGGGAATAACATTCAAAACTATGCGCGAGTAAATACCATCCTAACTCCTAACATCCAAAAAAAAAAAAAAAGAAAGAAAAAAAATAACAATAATATATATATATATATATATATATATATATATATATATATATATATATATATATATATATATATATATATTTGCGTGCCCCGGTAGCTAAATGCTTAGTTACGGCTCTGGGCAAAACCAAAGCCCATGGCCAGTATACAATATTTTTCTGTATGCATTCTTTTCAGTTGAGGACTTCTGACACCGTTGAAACGGTGAGTTTTAGGTCGCCTGCGGATACATTAGTACAATCAATGCTTCTGAACCTAGTGTGTAATCCCAAGGCAACTGCTCACTTTTAACACGTTTTAGTTCGTTAATTCACGTTTTAAGTAATACAGTGTCCCCTTCAGAAATGTTAAAGGATAGAATCGGAAATAACATTCAAAACTATGCGCGAGTAAATAACACCCTAACTCCTAACACCGTAGATAAAAAAAAAACGAGTGTGTTGTCGTGGCAGTTGGTGATCAAAGAAATAAAACAAAATAAAATCAATAAATAATAATGTCATAGACTTAAAGTCATACCTTTGAAGTCATAATGCATTGCAAGTGTTATTAGGGAATGTTGTGCTGTGTTTTCAAGCGCTTCAATGTGACAGCGGGTGCGTTCACGGAGATCAAGAGCAGCCGGAGATGAAGAGCAGCCGCCGCAGGGGAGGGATACCATGGTAAATAGGTTTCCTATTTATAGGTAAATAGGTTTCCTATTTACCATGGTATCTCTCCCCTGGGTGCGTTGTGTTTTGGTGAGCAGGAAAGCAGCGGGCGGGATGGCGAGCTTGTCCTGCTGCTCCAACACAAGCTACCTTAAGAGCCGGTACGATGCGGTCAATGGGTGAAGTTCGTCAGGAGTACTGCATAAAAAAAAAAAAAAACGAGTTGTTGTCGTGGCAGTTGGTGAGCAAAGAAATAAAACAAAATAAAATCAATAAATAATAATGTCATAGACTTAAAGTCATACCTTTGAAGTCATAATGCATTGCAAGTGTTATTAGGGAATGTTGTGCTGTGTTTTCAAGCGCTTCAATGTGACAGCGGGTGCGTTCACGGAGATCAAGAGCAGCCGCCGCAGGGGAGGGATACCATGGTAAATAGGTTACCTATTTACCATGGTATCTCTCCCCTGGGTGCGTTGTGTTTTGGTGAGCAGGAAAGCAGCGGGCGGGATGGCGAGCTTGTCCTGCTGCTCCAACACAAGCTACCTTAAGAGCCGGTACGATGCGGGCAATGGGTGAAGTTCGTCAGGAGTACTGCATAAAAAAAAAAACGAGTGTGTTGTCGTGGCAGTTGGTGATCAAAGAAATAAAACAAAATAAAATCAATAAATAATAATGTCATAGACTTAAAGTCATACCTTTGAAGTCATAATGCATTGCAAGTGTTATTAGGGAATGTTGTGCTGTGTTTTCAAGCGCTTCAATGTGACAGCGGGTGCGTTCACGGAGATCAAGAGCAGCCGGAGATGAAGAGCAGCCGCCGCAGGGGAGGGATACCATGGTAAATAGGTTTCCTATTTACCATGGTATCTCTCCCCTGGGTGCGTTGTGTTTTGGTGAGCAGGAAAGCAGCGGGCGGGATGGCGAGCTTGTCCTGCTGCTCCAACACAAGCTACCTTAAGAGCCGGTACGATGCGGTCAATGGGTGAAGTTCGTCAGGAGTACTGCATAAAAAAAAAAACGAGTGTGTTGTCGTGGCAGTTGGTGATAAAAGAAATAAAACAAAATACAATCAATAAATAATAATGTCATAGACTTAAAGTCATACCTTTTAAGTCATAATGCATTGCAAGTGTTATTAGGGAATGTTGTGCTGTGTTTTCAAGCGCTTCAATGTGACAGCGGGTGCGTTCACGGAGATCAAGAGCAGCCGCCGCAGGGGAGGGATACCATGGTAAATAGGTTACCTATTTACCATGGTATCTCTCCCCTGGGTGCGTTGTGTTTTGGTGAGCAGGAAAGCAGCGGGCGGGATGGCGAGCTTGTCCTGCTGCTCCAACACAAGCTACCTTAAGAGCCGGTACGATGCGGGCAATGGGTGAAGTTCGTCAGGAGTACTGCATAAAAAAAAAAAAACGAGTGTGTTGTCGTGGCAGTTGATGATCAAAGAAATAAAACAAAATAAAATCAATAAATAATAATGTCATAGACTTAAAGTCATACCTTTGAAGTCATAATGCATTGCAAGTGTTATTAGGGAATGTTGTGCTGTGTTTTCAAGCGCTTCAATGTGACAGCGGGTGCGTTCACGGAGATCAAGAGCAGCCGGAGATCAAGAGCAGCCGCCGCAGGGGAGGGATACCATGGTAAATAGGTTTCCTATTTACCATGGTATCTCTCCCCTGGGTGCGTTGTGTTTTGGTGAGCAGGAAAGCAGCGGGCGGGATGGCGAGCTTGTCCTGCTGCTCCAACACAAGCTACCTTAAGAGCCGGTACGATGCGGGCAATGGGTGAAGTTCGTCAGGAGTACTGCATAAAAAAAAAAACGAGTGTGTTGTCGTGGCAGTTGGTGATAAAAGAAATAAAACAAAATACAATCAATAAATAATAATGTCATAGACTTAAAGTCATACCTTTTAAGTCATAATGCATTGCAAGTGTTATTAGGGAATGTTGTGCTGTGTTTTCAAGCGCTTCAATGTGACAGCGGGTGCGTTCACGGAGATCAAGAGCAGCCGCCGCAGGGGAGGGATACCATGGTAAATAGGTTACCTATTTACCATGGTATCTCTCCCCTGGGTGCGTTGTGTTTTGGTGAGCAGGAAAGCAGCGGGCGGGATGGCGAGCTTGTCCTGCTGCTCCAACACAAGCTACCTTAAGAGCCGGTACGATGCGGGCAATGGGTGAAGTTCGTCAGGAGTACTGCATAAAAAAAAAAAACGAGTGTGTTGTCGTGGCAGTTGATGATCAAAGAAATAAAACAAAATAAAATCAATAAATAATAATGTCATAGACTTAAAGTCATACCTTTGAAGTCATAATGCATTGCAAGTGTTATTAGGGAATGTTGTGCTGTGTTTTCAAGCGCTTCAATGTGACAGCGGGTGCGTTCACGGAGATCAAGAGCAGCCGGAGATGAAGAGCAGCCGCCGCAGGGGAGGGATACCATGGTAAATAGGTTTCCTATTTACCATGGTATCTCTCCCCTGGGTGCGTTGTGTTTTGGTGAGCAGGAAAGCAGCGGGCGGGATGGCGAG